>NW_022605173.1:0-26568 GCF_008692095.1 Etheostoma spectabile | reverse complement strand
TCTCTCTGCTCTTTGTTCCAGCTTTCAGCGTGGGAGCCTGTTCCGGTGGGGGTAAGTTGAATAAGTGGAGCCCAGAGGAATCTCTAAAAGGTCTCATTCTGATTGGATGCAGCAGAGCCCAAGGAGAGAGCGCCGGTTGCCATAGCAATGCGAGCAATGTGGGAACTGGCTGCATGAAGGAGAAAGGGGAAGTGGTGCTTTCTTTTGTGATGGGAGTCTTCATCGACTGACATTCCTCTTTATGCATACACACTGGCCAACACACACACAAACACAAATACAAAGGGCACACAAACGGTATTACACACACCTTTTTACCCCCCAAGGAGAAGCTGAGCTAGAGCGCATACTTCAATCACAATGGCCTGGTAGGGGTGTACTCGGGCCCAAGCTGGGAGCCAGAGAAAACACTATCAGACACTCGGGAGTCCAGAACCATCTCGCCTCATAAACATGATTACTGGCCATTCACTGCTACATATCGCTTACCTCTCCTAAGCCATCGAATCATTCTTACCCTCTCTCCTGGCTCATCACAGCCACTATAAACAAAGAAATGACGCAAATATCTGTGTAAGATGTTGTAATTCTTTAACCCATAGCATTCAGTCCACATGAATATCCAAGGGGTGATGCAAACCTCTCCAGGACCTATGTTTGTGTGTTGTTTTATATGTGAGTCCCTGGTGTGTGTATGTTTATACCACAGAGTTTAACTGCGGGGTTTAGAAGCTGTGTGGGAGGGTTGTGTGGTGTGTGTGTGTGTGTGTGGTGTGTGGTGTGTTGTGTGTGTGTGTGGTGTGTGTTGTGTGTGTGTGGTGTGTGTGTGTTGTGTGTGGGTGTGTGTGTGTGTGTGTGTGTGTGTGTGTGTGGGTGGTGTGTTTGTAGTCTGGTTGAGTTGTGTTATGCACAAGGGGCTGAGAATGCTGTACTGGGAGTACACAGGGAGGCCTGCTGATTCACGAACCCGATCTGTCATATCTATAGGCCAAACACAGCAGTTTAATATACATCTTCCCTCGTGCGTGTGATCCTGCTGTTTTTGACAGCTGAACTAAAAAATGAGATGAGGTCTGCCACTCCCCACAAACAAAATGCATTTTAGTCATGCAGCAATATGTATCAATAAAAAAACTATTTGATATCTAACAAGGAGATGTACAATGATCTACAAAGCTACGAAGAAATGTGTCAGACAAAATCTGTTTTGCAGATTTAAGTGTTTTTAAATTTTTGTGCACTGAAATACTTGTTATGACCTGGTTCTTAAGCCATACAAAATAGGAGACACACCATGGTAAATTATACAAACATACACTTATTAAACCAAATACGACCAAATGAGACCAAATGAAAGGATATTAAGGTGTGGGTGGTGTTGTCAGTATAGCCAGTGGTGTAAAATGGAAGGAGTCAGAATATTAGAAACTGAATATAATGTAGTCCATACAACAACACAACTATGGCTCCAAGAATGAACAAAAACTGAGGATTATAAACTCTGTAAAGTACAATTTATTCCATGATATTGCACAAATGTACCTAATAAAGTGGCACTGAGTACAAGTTGCAGGGTAAAAGCTTGTAAGCTTCAAAGTGCAGATAAAGGCCAGACTTCGTAGGTAAATACAGGATGGAAAAACTGTGATATTGCCAATGATGTCAAAGTTACTTTGGCAGTTGAAACCTTTATGTGCACACCAGAATGTGTGCTGTTATAAAACCGGCTTACATGCTATACATTTTAAAACACTGCTTTCAAACAAGGGGAGAATACTGTAAAGTGATAATAAGCATGGGAAACAGTGAATTGTGTTACTAAGCGTTACACAGTGCAGCAGAGTGATGCCACACTCACAATCTGAGAACATATTGCTATTATTATGTTTCGCATGTGCTTGGAATTGAACCCTGTTTTTCTTTTAGACAGACTACACTGTACAAGCTGTGCATCATAGCTATTATTTTCCCTTGTGCTGGAGAAGGCATGTTCTGTCTTATTCGAGGCCTGTGCGTCTGCCAAGATTACTGTGAGGCATTGGATGTCACATCACTTCTATTTCAGTAGCAAGTGCAATTTTCCTTAAACCACAAGGCAGTAGCGCCAACAAAAACTAAATAGATATACTGTAGATAGATGGGCAGACATACACACAGATATACCAAGAAAGAGAGAGAGATAGTGCCGCTGGAATTACAGTTGCGGAAGATTATTCCAGAGACATTATTTCCCCCAAGTCGTGGGCTTAAGTCAATTTGGAAGCGAATGAAATTGCCAGCAGTGAAAAACCAGACTAGGTAGGAGTTCATGAGTAGAGAAATTACATTTTCATTTGTTTCTGCCCCAGTGGGAGACGAGGAGCCTTTCAGTAAATAGAGACAGCTATGAGAAATGTTTTTTTTGTTTGGTGGGATATTGTTTTAGCGTGCACTTATCCATCTGCAATCTAGATGTCAGGCCTCCGGAATCCACAGGATAGCCATTCGACTGTTGTCTTCATTGCACACAAGTGTTGGCCTCGTCTCGCCTCCAATGTCTCTGTTAGTGTCCCATTTCCATGGCGATGCAGTCCTATATGTCTTTTTCTCCTTCTCTCTACCTTCTCTCCCCACACACTTTTTTTCTTACTCCCGTGTTTAAGAGCCACCAGCTGCTGCTACAGTACTCTTTGGAATTCAGGATTTTTCTATTGAGCTTTGCTGTGAATTGAAATAAAAATTCCATCCTGGCTTCTGAGATTGTCATTTTCACGTGCACAAGCACGTAGAAGTACAGTATTATTTGTTCCACTGCAAGATAATAAATCAAGTATGGGATCAGAGATTGACACATGGTATCAGTTTTAGTAGATTTCTTTTTGCCATTGTGTTTCTCTTTGTTTTGGAGGCCGGTTTGCCTGAGGTAACAATGTGTCACAATCCACTCTTCCTTTGTTTGTGGTCTCAAGATTATCTTAACTTGTCACATGCATTGTGCGCCTTGCTTTATCTTCACTATCACTTGATATCTTTGTCTTTTCATATTGGGGCAGTACTGTTGGGCATGTCTGACAATAGTGTACATGCACCTGGGTAAATGGTCATGCTGTATCATCCCTGTTAAGTGTTATCTGGTTTCAAAGAGATATATTCAGGAAATTATTACTTCCACTTCCGTAAACTATAGCTGTCCATTTCTGTGAGCTGTCTGATCATTGATTGTGTTTCTATATACGTTGGCTCTCTATTGAAGTTATTTATATGGTGCATTACAATTCATGATTAATCTGCAGGAGCAAAGCTTTGATCCAGAACTGTCAGCAGAGATGTACTCCCAGGTGATTATTCTACTTCCTGTCATCCACTGTCAGCCAGCACATAAAGCACTTGTCACATGGCCCATTCTGATTATGGTTGATATTGACACTGGAATTGAATAAATGTACGCAATGAGAAGATTAGTGTTTCCCGAGAGGCGTGCATCCCCCTGCTGCATTCCTTGCTGATGAGGCTCGCTGAGCCTTTTGAGAGACTAGTTTAATACAGGCAAATCTCTGACTACATAATGTCTAAATAGAAAAGATGACAAAGATTAATCTGCTGGCCGTCTTAAATGGAACAGCAGTGATCTCACAGTAATGCAGGAGTGAAACTACACTTAGACTTTTGTTGAAAAACATGTTGTGCATAATTGCAAATTCGCTCCACTTTGCATTGCATATGTAACAGTCGACCCCGCCATTAAATATTGCAGATCCGAGCCCTCAAGAGCAGGCGTTTTGCTCTGATAAAGTGACATGGTACAGAAGGGATTTCTTTCCCACCTACAAATGTGGGTGGAATGATGTGTGCACCTGGTTTTCTCCCTTTGTCGCCAGAAGCACACCGTTATATATGACAGTACAGTTTGTTGTAGTGCACAGGTGTAAAATCTTCTGTAAACTCATTAGATGATTGGCTCTGACCTGTTTAAAGGGAGTCATATAAGCTGTGTTTGGGTAGTGGTGAGAGGTCAGAGGGCAGCACAGGGCCACATAGTACAGGGGATTGGATGGGATTAACCTTGGCCTGCCCCTTTGGCCTCAGGCCCAGATGGGCCAGGAAAAGGGGAATTAGCCAAGCCAGGCAGGGCCATCTGATTCCAAGCCCTCATCCAATTACTGCCTTATCTGCTGGCCAAATGAGATCAATGCATGGTGGGCAGGGAGACCTGGCAGGCTGGCGAAGGTGCGATAATCAGTAGCGGGGAGCACGGCACTTAACTCCCCTATGTCCCTGAAAGAGCCAGAGCATGTGTTAGGAGCACCACTCACTGCCATTAGCTCCCTGCGCCTGCTGGAGCCTGACCTGCACTTTGCATGAGGACAACCTGGTGTAGTGCATTTAGGCGTCTTGGCTTTTTGTGTTCAAGTACTGCACTTAGGAAGATGAATAATGTGCATAATTACAGTTTTACCTCTTATCCTTGGTTTATCTACCCAGCAGATTACACTGGCTAAAAGGTAGAAGAGTGGGAAAAAAGTGTAATTGCTTTTTATATGTATTGCATATGAAAGGCACTTTTAGGCTTAGTTAACATAGTCCACTGTTAATTCCCTTGTCAATTAGGGGGAAAAAACAATGTTTGACGTTAGGAGGTGTAATTATGAAAATAATTAACCTCTGTGTGCCATAAAAGTAGACAGTTTTGCTCTCTACCTGCCCTTCTTGAAATTGAGTTGGCTGGATTAGTCCCCAGTGTTAAAAGGAGGGCGTCAGTTAAATGGAATATATTTTCTGATGTGAAGTTATGTTTTATACTTCTCTTATTCATGTGCCCTCATTGAATAACTCTTCTACATAACAGCTTTAAGAAATTACTTTAACATGTCTAGATTTCAAACCTCACAAATAATTATAAAATTCAAACTGATTGTATTCTCTTTTTAAGACTAGTAAATTGATGACAGACAGCTGCCATCACCAAAACTTACAGTGAGTAGTTATAGTTATAGTTATACCTGGAAACAGTGGCTTGATTTGAAAACGTCTCATCCAAATGGAAGATCTGAAAAGGTCTTTGCTGGCTGATTCTTCATATAAAGTAAAGCTCTTCATATGTATTCCTAATACTTCTGCCATGCCAGTGATTGTATTGCAGCACTGGTGTGTCCCTTTGACATCTGGAGGACCGTTCTGTGCCCACAGTATGGCCGAAGAGGGACCCATTCTGTTGAATTTATGTTGGCTATTTCTTCTCATGCTTGTGTTCTGTGCAGAGTATCCATTGGAGAGCAATAGAAAGCTCTGAAAGAGTGTCCGTCTTCAGCTGGGCCCTGCGATTGTACATCCACCACTACTACCCTGCATTTGCCCCCCCCCCCACCTGTCCCTGGCTGCGCTTCCTCTTCTCAGCCCAGTTAGATTAAAGTCCTCTTAAATTCACCACAGCAGGCCGGCCACACAGGGAGAGCTGGCATCACAGGGGCCCTCTGACAATCAGCGCCCGGCTAGAGAGCACTAATGAGCGTTGGGAGGGGAGGTGGGGGCGTTGGCGGATTGCACGCAGACAGCAGCAGTGGGGGTAGGATTGGAGGGGGTTGTTAGGAAGGGAGGCAGTGGGCTGGCATGCTGCTGGGCTGGGTCCGGTACACCACTGACTAGATTAGCTTCCAGGGGGCAGAGCTGCAGTCAGTTTGGGAAAATATCACAGCCCATTAGTTAGGAGCAATGAAATGGAGTCAACTTCTGGGACTCCATTAGGCACGCTGCGCTTAGGCAGACAGCGTCCCTCGGTGTGATGTTGCTATTCTGGAAGGATTGAGCACAGAGATATAATTGGACTGGGGAAATCAGGCAAGTTCAGTGGTCCTGGTGGGGCTCTCAGACAGAAAATGAGAACACAGGCCTTTGTATTTTGTCTCCCTCTCCCTGTTAGCTTTACAGCTTTTGAAAATCAGGAGTGAAAAGGCAGCCAGTGTGCTTGGGTTTTCTTTTCATTTTTCTGTCTCTCTCTCTCTCTCTCTCTCTCTCTCTCTCTTTCTCTCTCTCTCTCTCTCTCTCTTCTCTCTCTCTCTCTCTTCTCTCTCTCTCTCTCTGTGTCTCATTCTGTAGCTCTGTCTCTCTGTCTGCCCCTCCCTCTTTCTGTTTTTCTTATTGGATTTTTCCATCTGCTTTAAATTCATTTTTTTTCGTTTGTGGCTCCAGCTCTGGCTAACCCTAAGCTAAACAATATGCATTTATTCATCCGTGCCTTTCTCTAAGCATTGATGAGACTGAGGTTTGCGCTTGATAATAAACATGGCTTAGTCTAACACAGGCTGCTTGCTAAGCCTCGCAAGGCTGTTTACTGCAGATCAGTGCCAGCTTACTTCACTAGTTTGGAATTTACTACTGCATCCATGAAAGCAATGCCCAAGTATATAGTATACCAGGTTTTCCCTCCTCCTCTGAATTGCGTCCAGCAATGATATCTGGATAGCTAGCTGACATTGTGGTTTCTTATAGGCACAACTCAGACATGGATAGAGCGGACAGGCCTCAGTGCTTCACATAATTGACGTGCAGTTTTTAGCATGCACATGGGACGTCTCCATCCCTCCAATTTCTAACGGGCATGCCTCACTTAGTTTTGCCCAAAACACTTGATATACTCTGTCCTAAATAAAGCACATTTTTCCAATTCTCCAAGTTCATAAATTTCACTGTAGCAGTCCATCATACCCTTATCATACCTTCAGTTTAGTGCCTGGAGAGTAATTGGATTGAGTCTCTGATGGTGTTTTGCCAGTGTCTTTTACATAGTGAGTCAGTGAAATGTTAGCCAATGTATTATTACTATGACAGTAAAGAATTCTGGTGGTGTGTAAGTAAAGAATATGACCTTTAAGTAGGCCATTTATCAGATACTTAACATAGCTTGTTCTAGGGATCAGGATCTTCCCATTTAGTCAATTGGTTTTGTGAGGGATTGGTAAGTATAATTCCATTAGAGGGTCAGGGGGGGATCTGTTCAGTCCAAATACCTGTGTTTTTTGCCTAATAGTTTAAGGAGAAAACATGGCTTCAAGCATGGAGAAGCTAAAAGATGCTAATATATGATTCACTGGGAGGATACTGCTTTATAAATGGAGTGTGCTGCATCTCTTTTTCTCTGGCTCTTTGTCCTTTCTATTCGTAGATTATATGCCCATGGCAGGAGAGTGTTGACATTTGTGCACCTCTTGGGATCACATCACCAAGAATGTTATCAGCACCTTAAAGACAGCCCTCAGCCCCCATACATCCCTAGGAGGCACTCTCAGCCCCTGGCTTAAAGGACACACCCCACCTCAACCTTCCACCCTGACCTGTCTGCTAGCTGAAGGAAGAAAGAGCCCCTGACAGCTCCTTTGATGGTATGGGGAGGGGCCTGGCTTGTAAAGAATATGTGAAATGGAGGGTAAAAAGGGGGCCAGCCATTTGAAATGTCTGCACTGAGATCTAATCAGGTTGCAGTGGCTGTGGCCCTTTTTAAAGTAGCACCGCGACATTACAACGAGCAGCCTCTCCCGGGTCCAGGCCTCACCGGGCCTCCCATGTCAGCTCCCCCTCCCTGAGTAACCCTCTGGAACCCATCATCCACCTCAGTCCCACTCTGGATTTATCCCCCCCCCCAAAGCCGCCTTGACAGGTTTGTTATCTGTTCACCCGGTCGGCGAGCCCTGGAGAGTCGCAGCACTGGCAGTGAGAAAGGGGAATGCTACAGGAGAAGCGGGGCAAGTAAATGTCAAGTGAACCACCAAGGATGGATATTAGAGCTTCTGGGGACCACAGACAGAGAGAAGGTGGGGGGGAGAGAGGCAGACAGCCTGTCTTTTCGGTCTGGTTTACAGCCCACTAAGAATTATCTCCTATCCATTTCCAGAACATCTACACTCTTCATTCATTAATGTACACAATGCAATAATAAAATACCTCCATTTGATCCGTTTTGCACCCAGATCTAGAATAAAAAAGTGTTTTAGTTTTGCTGGCAGCCAATCACCGCAAGCATTGGGTATCAAATGGGTATTGATTGAAGCAGAACAAAAAGGTATTTAATGAAGTACTCTAAAGGTATCAGAATCACTTTAGGGTACTAGTATTAGTACTGGTATCATCAGTTTTTAAACAGTACCCCAACCTACTTCCAAAGAGCACTGCTACACACTACAGATAAGCTGGTCACTCAACACACATTAATGTAGCTCATTTTTAACAGTGATACCAGTCTAGGCTTCAACTTGAATTTATAAAAAGGAATAATTTCCATTTGCAGTCTTTTGGCAAAGTGCAGACTTATGTAAAACAGCTTGTATTATAACAAGGCACCAAAACAAAAACCATTTGGAATTTGTGAGTATGTGTGTGCACACCACATGTGTTGTTTCCTCCTTGGCCCCCCAACACTAAATATATAGTATGTATTCCCACTTTAATGAGAAACATACCACAGATGATACTGGTATATATGCTGTTATGATTGAAGCATAAAGACTCACACACCCTATAATATCCAAACTTGATTTCATTATAAAATCCAGAACTCATTCTCTCACGGGAATCATTTGAAAAATATTCTGATAGTGCCAAACTACATTTCTAATTAATTTAACTCCAAACATGTGATTGGCAGACAGCCGTCTCGTTTCACGAGCTTCATATTTGGCTCTGTGTGGGGGGAGTGCAGCTCTGAGATACCAAGCATCAAGGATTTGATCAACTGTGAAACTGTTGTGTACTCTCTATATTTTTGAATGTTTTAGACCCCCAAAACAACACTGCTACAAGCCTAACGTAACATTCAGTGGTTCATATGATGGAAAAAAACAATTTTAATAAAAAGAAGTATGGTGGATCCTTTCAAATATAATAAAATAAAAAAACTACTTATTGCCTACTAACTTATTGCATCCATTATCAAAGGGAAGAGAAGATGTCCCTAAAATTGTCAGCCAGCATTGTATTTATAAGAAAAAAATGAAGACTTTAGAATTCATTTTTTTGTAAAACTGAGATCATCTTGGTTTAATTACAGGATGGGAGTTTTTCTGTCTCGTAGCGTTGCGTGCATAACAGTTGCTAAATTGCATTGATTCTCACACATTTTGAGCCACATTCTTGCTGTCAAAATATGATTATTTAAAATATGTAAAGCAATTAGCTTGGTTAGGATATTGATTCTCAGCACTATTACAAATCCTTAGTTTTAGACTTGTATTTTAAATGATCACTGATACATTTTAATGACATTTAATAGGTTTAAGAACCTATTTCCGTTAAGTAAAGTCTTCAAGTCATGCCCCTGGACAGCACTTACAGCTGTGTTATTAAACCTGCCTCCTTCCCTCTGTTCTCATTTTGGCCATGTAATCTTGTAGAGCGGAATCCTCAGATGTATTTTGGGACGTTTTCAGTGCAACAGGATTGGATTATCTTGATGAACTGACTGGCTAATAAGGCTTGTCACAACAGTTTCCACCCTCTGCAGTATATATTCTGGTGCCAGATCACCTGAGCTGATTTAAAGCACCAACCTTGCATACACTATTTACTGCTGGTATGTTTGTGATACATTTATTTGGCTACACAAATTTCCACATTGTTAGTACTCTCATCCCCCTTCCATGCTCAGGGAGAATAGGATCTAAATTGTGCGATATTTCTTTGGCCTTAATTGCATGGCTCCAGTGAAAGCTTTGCTGCTCTCCCCAATCCTTTTAGAACTACTTAAACGTTCCGCTTGGGTGTGGATTAGTGCATAATGGGCCAAGCAGCAGGCCAGGTACAAGCTATTGAAGTGTTCCTGAGATAGCCTCGGTGGGCCCTAGGGGTAGAGGGGGAGGGTTCATTGTTGGTGTGACAGTTCGGCTGAGTGGATTACATGCAGTTTAGGGGACTGTATTGGATTGGGTCTGTGCCCAATTATCCTCTTGGATTGGATTGCAAGTGAGTAACCTCCTATCCCAATTTCCAGTGCACCAGGTGAAGCCTATAGGATCCTGCTGCTAGGCGTTCCCTGGAACCGTTAAGCCACTGAGCCCAAAGATAAAATAGTCATATTCACAGCACGATGTGATAGCAAAAGTTGCACTACTTTTAAATAATTAAGCGTGAAACTACTTTTTCTACCTATCAGTATGTTATACATTTTATTCATGCAGGTTTTGGCTACTGTATCTGTCATCATGACTAAAGGCCTGCACAGACTGCATAACATGTGTCCTTGTTTCAAGGAGAGATTACCCATCAGAAGGCCACAGGTCATACTAGTTGGTTGTTTCACATCTTCTGTGGCTCTGGAGGGAACTTTCTAAAGTCTGAGAAAACCCCTATGATGATGATGTCATCTGGGTAATCTTTTGTTGAAACTACAGTTAAAAAAAAAGAAAAAAGCCGGATTGCATACGGAAGGCTAGAGTTTACCAGGCAGGGAAGGTCTAATGCTACGTCGGTTGGAGTTATCAGAATTAGAAGTTTCTGGCTTGTGAATAGTCTTCACTTCAACTTTCAAGTCTTAATCACTCATAAAAAAAGCTACTGAAAACGTTTCTGTAAGCTCTGATAAATCCAACTTGCCACTTACTAAAATGGAAGTACCTAAAAACCAAACAAATATGACGCTTCACATCCACCACAGACCATTGCAGTGTACCCACTGTTCCGCAGCGGTGCAGCACCACTGCTAAATGATTAGCGCTCCTAGCTCAAACCATACTACAGACAAAAACTCAGGAGATCTTGGTACCTGCTGGGTTGTCTTAGACCATTCTTTCATTTAATCTGTCTCCTGTGAGTCCTCAACTTAATGAAAATACAAAACTAAATACCTGGAGTAATTCTGCTAGATAAGGTTGGTGTTACGAAACGGACATTCTACACACTTCTACCTACATACATGTTCAGTTTAGTTCTGTAATAAAATCAGTGTCCCTTTGTGCTATTCGTTTGCCTTCCACTTTTAGCATCATAACGTTAGAAATACATTATCCAAATGAAATTGAATTTCTTTCTCCTCAGTCTCCCTGTTTGTGTAACTTTGCTTTGAGTTCATTCAGTTATCATGCTTGGAAATCTCAAATGCTTCTTGAAAAAAAATCGACTTCCTCCCCCCTCTCCAGAAATCTCTGCTTGGATAATGGATGTCTTATTTCTTACAATCAAATCATGAGTTATGCAGTAATTTGAGCCACTCCATGTGTCGCCGCTGTGTTGTGTGAATGCATTTAAGAATATTTGCCATCCATTCATTATGAGATGGAAAATTTAGCGTTGCCCATCCTTCTTTGCAACGGAGGCTCACAGGGACTCGGTGTTCCTCTCTCTCTGGATTTGGTCTAAAAACTGAAATAGCTGCTTGACATTGCTGAGTCAAATGAGGGGTTCATTATCTCATGAAGAAATATGAGAGTGAGAGGGTTGTGTCATTTTTCCCCTATCATTTAATTCTTGGTTATTAAATCTCTTTGCCTAGAATGAATGAGGACATGTTTTGGTTGAATCTGCACCTTTTTAGTGTTTGTGCACTGTGTGCAACGTTATTTTTTACTACTAGTGCAATTTGAATTAATACACAAGATTCTTTGTAACAGCAAAGTAAAAGTGTCCATGAAAGGCCCTCCCAGCCCCCACCTGCCATTGATTCTCATATGAGGAGCTGTCAGAGCCTGCTGTCGCATTTTTTCCCTTTTTTTGCTGGATACTTGCAAGTGGATAGCAATGAGTCCCCTGGCTGCACTCATCTGATTCCATCAGGAAGAGGAGAAAAGCACCACAGCGTCTTGGGAATATTTTGCCTGAAAATGGTAATTTGCCAGCTAGAGCAAATCCTATGAGAGCAGGGAAGATGAAGAGTAGACAGATTTCACTTGCGTTTATTTTTTAAATTTGATAACCGGTACAGGCCTCCAGAGAGGCAGAAACATTCTGCTGCGTGTCAGTTGGAAGGAAGTAGAGAAAATGGTGGAGATCCTTCAAAGACAGCCTCCCAATCGTTCAGTCAGTCTGATGTTAGGCATCTCTGGGTCCAACCACTGCCTTCATTTATGTGATGCTAATCTCATTTCTCTCAGACTTAAAACACTTTATTAAAAGGCTTAACATTCGCTCCCTAGTATACTTCACAATATTTTTTCAGATCCCTGTAAATAGCTCAAGGATGTTTCTCGTGAACTCCATTTGCCAAATCTATTCAGATTAGTTTTTCTAAGTGGTTGAAATATGTAGAAGCAAGTCAACAATTAGAAATGATTTGTATAGACCAGAAGCATCTTTGCCATACTTCTATGAGGGATGCTGAGTATCCCCTGGGCTGGCCTTATGGTAAAGAGGAAGTAAGCTAATTGATAAGCTAACAGGTGCTGTTTGGTGTCAGGCAAGCAAAAAGGCTACCTATTTAAAAAAAAAAAAGGCTAAGTATTTGCTCCCCCAGGCTATTATTTAATACATCTGTGTTGTTCTCAGTTTCCTCCCTTTATCCAGGAAAAGCTCCCTGCCCTCTCAGTCCTCTGAGGGCTCCTCAGTGACACTTCACACAGCTCAGAAAGGAGGAGGGAGAGAGAAACATAGCCACAAAGCCATACTTTAGAGGTATCACTTTGCAATCTGCCCGTCTCCCAGCTCTAGCATCTCATTTGTTCTGTGTGCTGATGTGCATCAGGGCTCCAGGGCAAGGTGATAGTCTCCAGGGATGAGTTGCAAAGGAAAGTTACCTGAGGAGATAAGACTATAAAGGGAAGGGGGGTCTTTGTGTCTCTGCACAACCCTGTAGCAGCAGTTTAGCAGTACCCCCTGCAGAAACCTGACTGCAGCCAGAGGTCCTTGAATGGGTTGGCTTTGAATGGGCTGGGCTCTTTTGAATGTGCTCTGCTTGAATAAGAGGTATTTGACAAGTGAGGGCTTTGTGATTCTCCTCTGCTGTTATCAGAATGGCTGGCTCTATATGCTGGAGGATAACAGCTCCCATTGCCAGTATTCTCTGATGGCACTTGTTTATGTTTATGGCAGGATATTCTTCATGTTGAAATGCTCATTAAGTAGTGTTATGCCTAAGGGCGCTTTCACACCGACAGCTTGAAACAAACTACAGTTTGTCTGCTCCGCTAATGCGGTTCCTTTGGGCAGGGGAGAACACGGCATTTGAACTCTGGTGCGCACCAAAAGCGGACCAACGAGCGTACCGAGTCCTGCTTGATAAGGTCGTATTGGTACGCTGTCAATCAAATTTTGGAGTGGATCGTTTGTGGTGAGAACGTGATCCGTACTCTAACCTCATCAACTATATTATACTCCTCCATGAGCTACTGTCTCCTATAGTCAGGTAGCTTAGCGGTCTGAGCTAATGTCTCCTGTAGTCAGGTAGCTTAGCAGTCTGAGCTAATGTCTCCTGTAGTCAGGTAGCTTAGCAGTCTGAGCTAATGTCTCCTGTAGTCAGGTAGCTTAGCAGTCTGAGCTAATGTCTCCTGTAGTCAGGTAGCTTAGCGGTCTGAGCTAATGTCTCCTGTAGTCAGGTAGCTTAGCAGTCTGAGCTAATGTCTCCTATAGTCAAGTAGCTTAGCAGTCTGAGCTAATGTCTCCTATAGTCAGGTAGCTTAGCAGTCTGAGCTAATGTCTCCTGTAGTCAGGTAGCTTAGCAGTCTGAGCTAATGTCCTGTAGTCAGGTAGCTTAGCAGTCTGAGCTAATGTCTCCTAGTCAGGTAGCTTAGCAGTCTGAGCTAATGTCTCCTAGTCAGGTAGTAGCAGTCTGAGCTAATGTCTCCTGTAGTCAGGTAGCTAAGCAGTCTGAGCTAATGTCTCCTGTAGTCAGGTAGCTTAGCGGTCTGAGCTAATGTCTCCTGTAGTCAGGTAGCTTAGAAGTCTGAGCTAATGTCTCCTGTAGTCAGGTAGAGCTTAGCAGTCTGAGCTAATGTCTCCTGTAGTCAGGTAGCTTAGCAGTCTGAGCTAATGTCTCCTGTAGTCAGGTAGCTTAGCAGTCTGAGCTAATGTCTCTGTTGTCAGGTAGCTTAGCAGTCTGAGCTAATGTCTCCTGTAGTCAGGTAGCTTAGCGGTCTGAGCTAATGTCTCCTGTAGTCAGGTAGCTTAGCGGTCTGAGCTAATGTCTCCTGTAGTCAGGTAGCTTAGCAGTCTGAGCTAATGTCTCCTGTAGTCAGGTAGCTTAGCAGTCTGAGCTAATGTCTCGTAGTCAGGTAGCTTAGCAGTCTGAGCTAATGTCTCCTGTAGTCAGGTAGCTTAGCGGTCTAGTCTTAGCAGAATTATGATTGTGTTCAACCATAAAGGACAAAAATGTCAGCATGGTAAGTGATCGACACACCACACTTACAAGCATTTGTAATATTGAATCCTTTCTGCTCATTTCCTGAGCCTCTTAATTCTTCAAAATATAGAAGCTCATATAGTTTTTGTAATTAACAAATCACAATTTAATCCGCAGTGCATGACAATTCAATTTGTTGATTGTCCCCCCCCTCCATCCTCCTCTCTTCGTCTATTTGGGAGCGAAAAGAAAAATAACCTCGTTGAATGTATTAATTCAACATGATGAATCCTGTATTCAAGTCAGTGGAGTGAATAATTAAAATTAGCTGATAAAACTTTCAGCAGAATTACTTTGCCGAAATTGCTGAACAGATGTGTCATTTTATGAAAATCCACAGCCAAGCTCCTTTCCCTTCCCCTCTGTCGGATAAAAATATTATTCCCATGGCACGTTCTTATTTGGTGGTAAATACACTGGCAGCCATCTCCGGAGGGTGGGTGGGAGCGGGTGGAGAGAGAGGAAGAGCAACTTGTCACACTTAGTAACTTGATTTCTCCCCTGCATGCAGTAACAGCTATCTACAGTAATTCACAGCACTCCATTGTTCCAGCAAGTCCCAAGGAGGACTTATTAAAATGCAATAATCTCCCTATTTAAACAGAAACAATAACCATTAGAGTTCCCGCCGATCTAAAACAGAGCGTAAGCCCCCATCTGCGTGAATGATTAGAGTCTTGACGAGGGAATTTAATTTGCAACATTCAAAGATGGAAATTGAGCAGATCTCCCCTCCGAGGCTCCCACCATCATACTCATTTTCCTCTCGCTTTATTGTCTTTTTAATTATTTATTTAGCTGCCACTAACGTCGCTCCAGAGAGAGGCCATTGGATGCGTTCAGGCTAGACAACAACATGCTTTACAGAGCTGCGGCCCTTTGGAAAACCTTCATTCAGGTGTTTATATAGCATGTTGTGACTGTAATTATTCATTATATTACACTCTGATGTAAACATATAACAAGGTGCATATGGGGGACAGGTTAAACATCTAGAAAACTCGTGACCACGACCACGTGACCACGCCATGATGGACAGCTGAATCACCAGAAAACAAGTTAAACAGTGTAGTAGGCGAGGGGAAAGTTTCACCAGTTTCAATCAGTTAATCATCGTTAATAACAGTGAGGAACCGATGGTAGTAATGTGGGTCATCATCGGGTCCAACACGTTAGCAGCAACAGCTGGTTAGCACAGCAGCTAGCTAATGAGGATACTTTTATTATTATTTATCAGCCATTTAACCCTCAGGAACCGAGAGAATGGTACCCGAGCGAAAACATCCCCTCTGATTCAGATTTCAATCATTTAATAACCATAAAAGACATAAACTTACCGATTGTTGCAGCTAGAAGCTAACAAGCTAACAAGCTAACAAGCTAGCGGTCTCTGAGGTCTCTTTGGGGGTCTCTCTAGCCTCTCCAGGTGGTTTTCTATCCAGCCTGGAACTTGGGCCTTTTCCGGGGTGGTTGAGCATTAAATCTAAAACTGTTACATTCAAGATTATCCACTTATTGTCCATAATTTATCACATTTCCACTTGATGTCAATAATTCATCACGTTTTTGCTCATTTACAGAGGAGAATGGGGCCACTGGTTTGACATTTGGCATATATTTGGGCTTTTTTTGAAGAGATGTAAATAGTTTGTGCTTTATATGACTTATAATGTTTATTATGTTTATTTTTCCATATAGGAGAACTTTTTAGACAACCCAAATGCTTGTGTAGCATTACTGTGGGTGTAATATCAATAAATAGGACATTATTATGTTGAATATTGGCATAAGTAAATGTCATGAGGGCAAAAGCATCTGGACCTTTTTTGAAAAAATGTATTTTGTCAACTGTATAAATTCTAATGTTTATTTCTTCCCAGTGTGACTCCCAAGACATATGAGAAGTGTTTTAGAGAGGAGATTGGCTCAGCTTGTCCTGCTCTGTGTGATATCAATACAAATCTGGAAGATTCATTTTCCCTTTTATTTCTTTATTTATCTGTCTTTAAGGTCCTACAACCATTTTTAACATTCAAGGACCTCCCTGCAGCCCAAATATTCTAATAACCCAGTTTGTCCTGAAAGACATGATGTTGATATGTCGACTGGAGACACCAGGGTTGATGAATTACAAGTTATTATAGAAAATAAAGCCAGACGGATACATACGCATGCTTGTGTTGGTGAGGATTACTCTGCAGATTGTGAGAACATGAACGAACATGTACGCGTTTAGCTTGCTGTGCGACTACAGCATAGCTCTTCTGCCGTCCACCATGGCGTTCATAATTCGTGCAATTAGAGCGTGACATCACGTGCAAAGGGTCTATAGAGGTGTAACGGCCAATCCACACAAAGTGTTTTTAAAAGGCATTTTTAACGTCCTTTACTCGCACGTTTCTATGGAACAGATATGCTTCCATTTTATTAAATGTAGTGATCCACATTGACAAAATAAGGCTCTCACAGAGACCCCCCATGGGTTTTTTTCCGCATCAAGTCCGTTTGTTGTGTTTAGTGAAGGTAATAATCATATATAAGAATGTATTTTGGACTTACCAACCGTATGACTAGGGATTGATCTGGGTCTGTCTGTGAGCTTGTCTGTTTCACTACATAAGTCTTTATGAATCCACCCTAACACAGATAATGGCAAAATTTCAATCTAGTATTACTTGATCTCAGTGCTGCATTTGACACGGTCGACCACGATATACTACTAGACCGATTGGAAAACTGCGTTGGCCTTTCTGGCTCAGTACTAAACTGGTTTGAATCCTACCTAAAGAATAGGGATTACTTTGTGTTATAGGTAATTATGCATCTGAGCGTACAAATATGACGTGCGGAGTTCCGCAAGGCTCCATTCTGGGGCCTCTTTGCTTTAACATCTACATGCTTCCACTGGCTCAGATTATGGAGAAAAACAAAATAGTTACCATAGTTATGCGGACGACACACAAATTTAATAACCTTATCGCCAGGGGACTATAGTCCAATACAAAAAATGACTAAGTGCATCGAAAAATTAACGGTGGATGTGCCAGAACTTTCTGAAATTAAATGAAGGAAAAACTGAGGTGGTTGTTTTTGGAGCAAGAGAGGAACGATTAAAAGTCTGCGCTCAGCTTCAAACAACAATGTTAAAAACAACAGACAAAGCCAGAAATCTGGTGTAGTCATGGACTCAGACCTGAACTTTAACAGCCACATTAAGACAATTACAAAGTCAGCCTACTATCACTTAAGATAATCAAGGGTAAAGGACTTATGTGTCCACAGGATTTGGAAAAACTTGTCCATGCCTTTATCTTCAGTAGACTTGACTACTGTAACGGGGTCTTTACAGGTCTCCCAAAAAATCAATCAGACAGCTGCAGCTGATTCAGAACGCTGCTGCTCGAGTCCTCACTAAGACCAGGAGACTGGATCACATCACTCCAGTTCTGAAGTCTTTACACTGGCTTCCTGTGTCTCAAAGAATTGATTTCAAAGTACTCTTGCTAGTTTATAAATCACTTAACGGTTTAGGTCCAAAATACATTTCTGATCTGCTACTACACTATGAACCACCCAGACCTCTCAGGTCATCTGGGACAGGTCTGCTTTCTGTCCCAGAGTCAGAACTAAACAGGGTGAAGCAGCTTTCAGTTTCTATGCTCCTCATATCTGGAATAAATCCAGAAACCTGTAGATCGCGCGCTACTCTCAGTTCTTTTAAATCAAGGCTGAAGACCTTTCTATTTGATGCTGCCTTCTTTAAATGACTAATCATTTCTTTAAATTTCTTATGCTGCACTGTAAATTTTATTCTTTGTTTTATGTTTCTCTTTGTTTTTAACTGTCTATTCATGTGTTTACCGGTTTTTAATGCTTGTGATTTTAACTGTTTTTACTTGTGTTTTATCTGTTTAAAGATTTTGTGTAAAGCACTTTGAATTGCCTTGTTGCTGAAATGTGCTATACAAATAAAGCTGCCTTCCTTGCCTTGCCTTGCCTTACAGACGGATGTCAGATGACAGATGTACTCCCTACTGTGGGCGGGGAATAAAAACAATGAATCAATACATAAACACTGTTGATGGAGTCAACATGAATATTAATTTAGTTGAGTAAATGTCTGCCTGGAGTCAGCCAGCGTGGAGAGAAGGCAGGTTAGCCGGCCGCTGATGTTCAGCGCCCCTGGAGCGTCTGCTGACTGACGGCTTGTCAGTGTGCACTCCATCTCGCTCACGTCTCCCTTCCTGTGGGGATTCCCAGTAAGCTCATCCTCTATTTGCAAAGTTCTCATCCGTACATCCTCCACCCCCTTTACTACAGCTAAGTGCAATCAATTGTCCAGCTGTTGCTGCAGTTTAGGTCACTGTTGATTGCTAGCTAACTATTATTCTATCCATGTGTCCTATTGTCCAACACATTGGTCAAAAGCTAGAGATCTTGACAACACCTTGCCATATTGACATTTGGTTTGAAAACCTTTTGTCCCCAGAAGAGTCCAGAAAATCCTCAGTGCACAGTGCACAGCACAGCAACAGGGCTTTGTGCTAAATGCTAATGTCAGTATGCCAACGTATAACAATGTCATTGAAAACATGGTGATATTTAAAGGGTAATGTACTATGTTCACCATCTCAGTTTAATGTTTTAGCATGAACTTGGTAATTAGTACTTAACACGTTGTGAATATGCCATACACTGGTTTATAGCACATATGCCATTAGTTTTGCAGGTATTTGCTCATAAACCAAGGTATTGGACAAATTGAAATGTTGACTGGATAATGGTGCTGTATTAAGAGTGAAGTGATCACCAAAGTTAATGGGGGGGGCAGTAGTAGTTCAGCCGTAGGGAGTTGGGTTGGGAACCGGAGGGTCCCTGGTTCAAGTCCACGTACCAAACCCCAACTGCTCGGGGCACCCCTCCATGGGCAGCCCCCCCACTCTGACATCTCTCCATTAGTGATGTATAGATACAGAGCATGTGTGTTTAGTTCACGCCTGTGTGTAATGTGTGTAATAACAACAGCGTGTAAATTGCAATTTCCCCTTTGCAAGACTTATACAGTATACACTGTTATTATTATTACATTATATTATTAATTCATCCTGTGGGAACAATGAATGTCTGTTATAAAGTTTTGGTTAATCCATCCAGGAGATGTTGAGATGCAAATTAAGAAAACAACTTCATTAATACACATACACGCTGCAAATACACACAACACAACCAAATACACAAACAATCCAAAAAGAAAAGCAGACGCAACAAAAAACCGCAGCATCCAGATTACACAACGGGAGTTCTCCAGGCCTCTGGGGGGGGCATCAAGTGGAACAGAGGATCTTTGACCACCGATTCGGGGTGGGGGGCTCTTCCTTTTTATTAGCGTCGGGTCTGGCTGCAGCCCGGAGACCTCCGTCTCGGGCCTCCCATCAATAGACTGTATATTAAATTAACATTATTGATATAATATATTACACGCTCCTGTCTCATGCCCTCCCTCCGGTGGTGCCATTCCCAAGCTTTGACTTTTCAGTTTACAGACACGTCTTGCTGGATCACCTGGATCAGCTGGGACCTGAGCCGAGACACACACACCTAACGAGAAAAAAACAGATCTCAAACATAGGCTTATTTGCAGAAGAAACTTCCGAGATTGAACATGTCCCGGCTCTCTCTCTCTCTCTCTCTCCTCTCTCTCTCTCTCTTTAGGCACAGCATTTTAAACTGAGGGTACTGAATACAGCTGAAAAGCTTTTCTTTAGAAAACCATACTGAATGGTTGTATGAATGTTCAAACTTCTGCACACTTTTCTTGCTTACATTTTTGTTCTTTAATATTGTCATTCACATCTGTCCAAACAGCTAAACTTGTGAAGATAAAAAAGATGTTACTGCAAGATGAATAAAACATCTGCTGGTGGCAGAAGTGAATGGCGTAATCAGCGCCACTAGCAGGGAAGCAAAGTTCTCTCACTGGATTATAACCCTCTGTGTGGTATTACTCACTAATTCACCGTGGTGTTAAAGCTTCAGAATGTTCATTTGCTGAAGGAGTCATGATTTGTAGAAGACAATCCATCATTTCACATACTGTAATAACCCCACCCCCGACTCCCACCTTGATAACACTTTTTGTCGAGAAAGCAAATTGTGCATTGTACTGTAAGGAGGAGAAACCAAGAGAGGAGAGGCCACTCTGGGACTTCTGACAAGTTATTCAAGAGTCAAAGATTTGGAGAGCTTTGTGCTTCACCTCCAGACATGTAAGACCATTGTGTCCTTGCTTGGCTCTAAAAATGAACATAGACCCTTTGAAGCTGAATTATTTTCAGCCTCACAGTCAAATCAGAATGAAAAGCAGGTATAATGAGTTAACTCCACCGAAGCCACTAGAATCTCAGTGAGAGGTAACACTCATTTCCACCATGTTCCACAGCTGTCTCCAACATGACCTTAATGATAACGGATCACTTCCCTTTTATTTAAAGCTTTACGTCCATATCTCTCTATAATCACCAACTGTGCAGCATCTCAAACGCCTATTTGGATGCACCAAGCTTGCTGGAGGTACCGTGCTCCACCATCATTTTGGGATGGCGATAGCATCAATCCATAGAGGCACACTTCATAATTTCAAATGACTGCCAAAAACGAGTGCTGGCCCCCCCCATACTGCACTCAGCAGGCTAAAACGTAGCAGGTGCAATGCTAAATTTATATTAAAAAGTGCCTTACTCTGCAAGTTGCTGTATTCCCGTGGGCTTCTTGCGACTGATCTATCCGCCTGCTATCATCCATTTCTGGTTGGGAGTGTTCCGAGCGGATCCTAATCCCTGTCTTGGTTCGCAGTGCGCCCTAGAGACTTCTGATAATGAGCTTGGAGGTTTAAAAAAATCTAGTGCCAGTCTTAGAAGGTGTTGTTAAGTTATGGAAAGGGGGGAGAGATCCTTGGAGCCTCCAGAGACCAGTAGGGCCAAACCTTTGGCGGAAGGCATATTATTCCCCAATTTGAAAGGAAAGCTGTGCCTTTTTGAATTGCAGCTAATGGCACTCAGTGGAGGAGGACATCAGAGGAAAACCGTTTTTTCATGTATTAGTCCCAGCAAAAAGGTCTTTTAAATGTGCTATAAGAACCACAGCATTCATAAGATAATGAATATATGTCCTTGACTTGGTTCATATCATCATAACTTGCATTAATATACATCTTTATCTTTATCTCTAATGATACTAAAAAATGCACTGACCCAAGGTTAACTTCTAATGATGTCATTGTCTACAGTCAATTTAAAACAGTCTACTATGTTAAATCTATTTGTAATATCAAATAGAGCCCTTTTATGGTTGCCTTGAAGTGTACGGCGTAGAAAATATCACACACAAACATTTAATGCTTTAGCTCATCAATATAAAACAAGTCCCTTCACCGCTAACAGCTTCTATCACTTGTGAGTGTGGTGTAATTTCCTTTAACTGATCAGTTGTCAAGGGTTAGTTCACTAGATATACATATATAGAGTTAAATGACTAAAATAAATATATTGACAACTTATGTTAACAAATATGTGTAATTATGTCATAAACAGCACCAGTGTTTTCTTGTTGAGCAGTTTACCGTGGTTGAGCTGCAGACGGGGATTTGATTTGGCTGGTGTACTTTGTCAACATTAGTTGGTCTGGGGCTTGACATAGCAGTAAATCCACGGTGTCAGTCACACTGGGATTCTGTTAGACACCCAGTATCTGTCCCAATCAGGGGAGGTAGCAGGACGGAAGAAAGCCACATATGATCCACGGTAGAGAAAGTGATCTACAGTACCTCTGTGTGTAATGGGCCTGGATGTTCAACACGGTTAAAGTTTAAACTGTAAAGAATGCCTAAAGGAATCAAGTTCTTGTGCATCAGCCAGTAATCTGGTAAAAGATGGTCTGGTAATAGGCTTGATTAATTCTGTATACAAAATAACTTACCTGCAGCTTAAACAGTTATATTGAAGTGTAGTTGTACAGCAATCCTTAGCCTAGTTTTTGGCTCTTGTAGTTTGTATACCTGCCGATCTTTAGTTAGATTAATTTAGACATTGTGCAAGATAACCTCTTGTCTACTTATTCCATAGATGTTTGTGTTGCTGTAACACAATAATTAAGTTCCTTTTATACAAATCATTAATACTTGATTGCCCGTTGATATGCAAATTAGTAACATATTTATTCCTAATAGGGTTAAAAGCCCAAAGTATTTGATTGTGCGTTCTATTGTATCTTCTGCCAATAGCCTCCTTAGTACTGCCTGTTAGCAGTCTGCAGAGGACGTTGGGACGTTGTTGTTTAATGTTAGTCTTGTAAGAAGCTTAGATCAGCTTTGTGTGAAATACCATTCCAAATGGTATACTATCATACAGGTTACAGCATTATTGACCTTTGGACAGTCAGGGATCACTTTAAGAAAAGCTGAAGGTTTAAGAATTGGATTGTTCCTTTACTCAGCTGCATCTTTCGAGCACGGTCTACGTCATTCTTTTTTTTAAAGAAAATGTGGTTTCCTAAATATTACACGGATTCCTTTGATAATAATTCTTCTTGAAAACCATCTTCTCCTTTAATGTTGCCTTTTTATATTTACTCATCCTTTCCCTTTCATATGTGAGCAGGAACAACATCCCCCAAATCAAGCAGTTGCCATAATGGAGGCATTGAGTGACTGCAGCCAGTGGACCTTGACATTTTACTCTTCAGTTACAAAACATTTTCACTTTGTTGACTTATCTCAGTTTTTTTTTGCAGTTAATTAAGGAGAAAGAAAATTGTTTTCTGTAAAAGTGCTTTCTGTAGGTAATGTATTGAAGCCTGTGGTGGCTCAGCCTAATAAGGCTTATTATCCATTGTGGATGTCCAATCCAGACAGGCCTTTCTTTTGATTGCTTTGATTAATTACAACCCACTCAGTGCTGCTCTTACAGCCTGCTCGAATGGCAAAGAATGAGAAGCACTGCAGCTAACTGGTGAAGTGGCAAAGAAGCATGCAGCCAGGAGAATGCTGAAGGACTACGGCAGAATCCTCCAATCTGCTCTTAAGAATCCGTTAAAGTGCCATTTAGTTGGGTTAACACATCGCTTTTAGCGCGTAAGTTAACAAATAAGGCCCTTCTTAAAACCTCATTATTATTTCTCACAGAGAGGGTATTGCCTGCAAGATTTTAGCATTTATATCTTTCTTCTAGAAACTCCTTAATTGGACTAAGAAATTAGCTGTCACATAGTTTATTTTAAAATAGTTATCCGTAATATTTTGGGGCAGTGACACAGTTTTCACATTAATACCACCTGGCTGGATGCTTGATGCTTGAGCGATATGGTAGGACGGAATGTGTCATGCCGTTCTTTTAGGCTGAGGGTTTTATTCACATCACCAAGACGGTAGTGTTGATGCCTGGGCGTTATCTGGTCTTGTGTTGGTACAGGCTCTCATCACCTGGCCTGAGCCCAGCAGCACGCAGCAGCATTACAGCCTCCACGTCACTCTCAGCTGTATAAATCTAGGCTTTGTTACACTCCCTTGCCCCAACTTGGAGAGCCATGAGTACTGGGATGTTTTAGTGCCTGGCCACCGTTCTGATTTTCTGGAAAGATTTTGAGTTCCCAGGCGAGCATTTAGCTGAACACCTCAATATGGCCGGTTAGGGTGATTTTCTGTAGCCATTTTGGTTTTTTTTTTGAAAGACTAACCTATTTTTAGTGTCATAATGTATGCCAGTTCACTGTGTGTTGAGTAAATATGGTTATGTTGTAAATGCGTGAAGGCTAACTATATTGGAAATTGTTCTGCAAGATGTGAATGGCATGATAGAAATGATAGAGGACAGTATTATATCACAGGCTACACAGGATAGATTGTCGATTCATATATTCCCTGCAGTATGTGACAGCTAGTACATTATTTTACTGTGACTCATGCATACATTTAACATCACAATGAAGAAGAAAGAAGTGAAAATCTGTCAAGATTATGCTTCTAAGAATAGGCTGTTCCTCCAGCCATTTGGCTCCAGCAAGTGTGGATCAAATCCACAAGGCCGGAAGAGTGAGGGGAAAAAGTTCTTGACCTGAATCTGTTGGTTTTGTGACAATGAGAAAGATAAGTGGTGTGTGACAGTTGTGAATGATGTTCTGCCACGGCCTGCCTGGAGCCGTGCTGTGGCTAAATTGACAACGTTGTCAAACACACTTTTGCAATGCCAATCCCGAATCCCGTGAACCATTATATGTGGAAAATGGGAACCCTAATTCTTCATTAGCTCGGAGGAAAAAGGAGATTTGGTCAGTGTAATTTTCTCCTCACGCTTTTTCAAAGATTCAATAACCACGCATTTTACAGTTGACTGAGCAAGACTCTCCTCCCCTCCACCCGTACCCACCCCCGGTCCTCTACCCCACTCTTCTTCTTATCCTCTTTTACAACGTCGACGCGCCGCGGCTGTGAAACCTAGTGATGCTTATAGCCAGACTTATTGCCATGGGTATCTTTAATGACTTTGAATGTATGGCCTGTTAATAACCGGTGAGGTTATCAATTCCTCTAATAGGCTGCTGCATGCTCCCCGAAGAAATTTCACATTAAAGAGCCAAAAGATGAGTCGGAGGCAAGGGACGCTCTCTGGCAAGAGGTTCGGAGGGGGGCGGGATTAACATTAAAGGAGAATTTAGTCAATTTCAATACGTAGCTCTGTTGTTTGAATTTGAGTAGTGCTTTCATAGCAGAAAAATGAACCAATCGGTGCTGTCTACACGAGTTACCTCTGCTAGAGTTAGCACCCAACAGGCTTAAACAGGGAAGTTATAAACCTGTTTTTAGCCTCTAAACATGCTTGAAATGTCATTAAGAGTGCGTCCCCATGTGCATGATTCCTTCTGAGTGCACACAGCGAATTTGACTGCAGTAGATGTGACAGAAAGTCGTGTTCGACTAGTGTGGACTTCCCGGAAAACAGGAAATAAACAGAGGTACATACTCTGGCTGAATTAACAAACTTTAATGCCTTTCTGTCCATCTCAGCAGTACGATTCTCGGTTCTTCACTCAGAAGGAATCACTTCACATGGGTACACACTGTAATGACATTTGTGACAGCATGTTTAGAGGCTAAAAACAAGGACTCCTGTTTAAGCCTGTTGGGTGCTAACTCTAGCAGGAGGATAACACGTGTGTAGACAGCAACGATTGAGTTTTTTCTTACTGACAGACTCCACATTCACAGCACACAGAGCTACGTGTTAAAATTGCCTGGAATTCTCCTTTAATATTGTACATCCACAACCACATAGCTCCATTCTAATACAACACCCTCCCCCCCCAACCCTTGCCGCCATAACGGCACTTCTCCCTTTGAAGATGACTGTTTCACTTACACATTATAGCTATCAGCAGACGTGTGTTGTGCCGAAGGGGTAATCACAGCCGGGAGGGCATGGCGGGTGGCGGTAATGGGACATGAGCACTGCTGAGGTGTGTAATACGATCAGGAGTTACTGTCACAGAGCGCTGATGTGCATATCTCAGGTGACATGTTGAGGCCGCAGCGAGGCCATTGGGTAAGCTTTATGTGTGGCGTTTCAGGGGAGCTTCAGTCAGCTGCCAGCAAAGAATATTGGCCTTTTTAGATGAAATGGATGCCTGCCTTCTGTCTTTGTCACTTCTTTGAGTCTGTGTGCTTGGCAGCTCTGAAATAGTCGGACGTATAGCATATATGCATCTAAATATGCGTTTAGAGTGAGAGCACTGTATTTATGTAGCAAGAGTGTGAAACAAAAGGCAATTGTGTCATTAGATAATTGCAATGTAAATATGTACAGTTCCAAATCAATTTGATTTCCACCTCAGTTGTAACACTAGACTGGCATTACTGGTATATCCATCTACCAATGACTACAATATACTAATGTATTTCAAATAACAGTGTGCAGGATTCTTGGAAGAGGTTAACATTTGATTTTGACCTACTGCATATAATGTGTTTCTGTGTGTGCATGTACAATATGTGATCCCACGTGTGTGTCACCATCCATGCGCCACTGTGAAAATAGAGATTAGCTATAAATGGCTGTGATTTATTTGTGCGCGGGCCCCCCAGCAGCCAGGACTGAGCCTCCTGCAAATTTATAGCCAAATGTCACTTTGTACATGATGGGTTTTGTACACATATCTGCTGCATATGTTAAATTAATCTTCCATTTAAAATTAATGGAGTTAGACTCCCCAGGTTCAATGTAATTTGGTGT
>NW_022605172.1:0-31950 GCF_008692095.1 Etheostoma spectabile | reverse complement strand
AATACACAAGGGCACACAAACGGTATTACACACACCTTTTTACCCCCCAAGGAGAAGCTGAGCTAGAGCGCATACTTCAATCACATGGCCTGGTAGGGGTGTCTCGGGCCCACGCTGGGAGCCTAGAAAACACTATCAGACCACCGTGAGTCCAAACCATCTCGCCCTCATAAACATGATTACTGGCCATTCACTGCTACATATCGCTTACCTCTCCTAAGCCATCGAATCATTCTTACCCTCTCTCCTGGCTCATCACAGCCACTATAAACAAAGAAATGACGCAAATATCTGTGAAGATGTTTGTAATTCTTTACCCACCATTCAGTCCATTAGTCCATGAATACCAAGGGGTGATGCAAACCTCTCCAAACCTATGTTTTGTGTGTTTTATATATGTGAGTCCCTGGTGTGTGTATGTTTATACCACGAGTTTAACTGCGGGGTTTAGAAGCTGTGTGGGAGGGTTGTGTGGTGTGTGTGTTGTGGTGTGTGTGGTGTGTGGTGTGTGTGTGTTTGTGTTTGTTGTGTGTGTGTGTGTGTGTGTGTGTGTGTGTGTGGGTGTGTGTGTGTGTGTGTGTGTGGTGTTGTGTGTGGGTGTGTGTTGTCTCTAGTCTTGTTGAGTTTGTTTGTTATGCACAAGGGCTGAGAATGCTGTACTGGGAGTACACAGGGAGGCCTGCTGAATCACGAACCCGATCTGTCATATCTATAGGCCAAACACAGCAGTTTAATATACATCTTCCCTCGTGCGTGTGATCCTGCTGTTTTTTGACAGCTGAACTAAAAAATGAGATGAGGTCTGCCCACTCCCCACAAACAAAATGCCTTTTAGTCATGCAGCAATATGTATCAATAAAAAAACTATTTGATATCTAACAAGGAGATGTACATGATCTACAAAGCTACGAAGAAATGTTTCAGACAAAATCTGTTTTGCAGATTTAAGTGTTTTTAAATTTTTGTGCACTGAAAATACTTGTATGACCTGGTTCTTAAGCCATACAAATAGGAGACACACCATGGTAAAAGTATACAAACATACACTTTTAAAACCAAATACGACCAAATGAGACCAAATGAAGGATATTAGGTGTGGGTGGTGTTGTCAGTATAGCCAGTGTGTAAAATGGAAGGAGTCGAATATTAGAAACTGAATATAATGTAGTCCAATACACAACACAACTATGGCTCCAAGAATGAACAAAAACTGAGGATTATAAACTCTGTAAAGTACAATTTATTCCATGATTTG
Organism: Etheostoma spectabile; assembly: GCF_008692095.1. Classification (NCBI taxonomy): domain Eukaryota; kingdom Metazoa; phylum Chordata; class Actinopteri; order Perciformes; family Percidae; genus Etheostoma; species Etheostoma spectabile. The sequence goes on along the minus strand of NW_022605172.1, from coordinate 30,695 downwards.
CACAAATGTACCTAATAAAGTGCCACTGAGTACAAGTTGCAGGGTAAAAAGCTGTAAGCTTCAAAGTGCAGATAAGGCCAGACTTAGTAGGTAAATACAGGATGGAAAACTGTGATATTGCCAATGATGTCAAAGTTACTTTGGCAGTTGAAACCTTTATGTGCACACCAGAATGTGTGCTGTTATAAAACCGCTTACAGCTATACATTTAAAACACTGCTTTCAAACAAGGGGAGAATACTGTAAAGTGATAATAAGCATGGGAAACAGTGAATTGTGTTACTAAGCGTTACACAGTGCAGCAGAGTGATGCCACACTCACAATCTGAGAACATATTGCTATATATGTTTCGCATGTGCTTGGAATTGAACCCCTGTTTTTCTTTTAGACAGACTACACTGTACAAGCTGTGCATCATAGCTATTTTTTTCCCTTGTGCTGGAGAAGGGCATGTTCTGTCTTATTCAAGGCCTGTGCGTCTGCCAAGATTACTGTGAGGCATTGGATGTCACATCACTTCTATTTCAGTAGCAAGTGCAATTTTCCTTAAACCACAAGGCAGTAGCGCCAACAAAAACTAAATAGATATACTGTAGATAGATGGGCAGACATACACACAGATATACCAAGAAGAGAGAGAGATAGTGCCGCTGGAATTACAGTTGCGGAAGATTATTCCAGAGACATTATTTCCCCCAAGTCGTGGGCTTAAGTCAAATTTGGAAGCGAAATGAAATTGCCAGCAGTGAAAAACCAGACTAGGTAGGAGTTCATGAGTAGAGAAATTACATTTTCATTTGTTTTCTGCCCCAGTGGGAGACGAGGAGCCTTTCAGTAAATAGAGACAGCTATGAGAAATGTTTTTTTTGTTTGGTGGGATATTGTTTTAGCGTGCACTTATCCCTCAATCTAGATGTCAGGCCTCCGGAATCCACAGGATAGCCATTCGACTGTTGTCTTCATTGCACACAAGTGTTGGCCTCGTCTCGCCTCCAATTGTCTCTGTTAGTGTCCCATTTCCATTGGCGATGCAGTCCTATATGTCTTTTTCTCCTTCTCTCTACCTTCTCTCCCCACACACTTTTTTTCTTACTCCCTGTGTTAAGAGCCACCAGCTGCTGCTACAGTACTCTTTGGAATTCAGGATTTTTCTATTGAGCTTTGCTGTGAATTGAAATAAAAAATTCCATCCTGGCTTCTGAGATTGTCATTTTCACGTGCACAAGCACGTAGAAGTACAGTATTATTTGTTCCACTGCAAGATAATAAATCAAGTATGGGATCAGAGATTGACACATGGTATCAGTTTTAGTAGATTTCTTTTTGCCATTGTGTTTCTCTTTGTTTTGGAGGCCGGTTTGCCTGAGGTAACAATGTGTCACAATCCACTCTTCCTTTGTTTGTGGTCTCAAGATTATCTTAACTTGTCACATGCATTGTGCGCCTTGCTTTATCTTCACTATCACTTGATATCTTTGTCTTTTCATATTCGGGCTACAGTACTGTTGGGCATGTCTGACAATAGTGTACATGCACCTGGTAAATGGTCATGCTGTATCATCCCTGTTAAGTGTTATCTGGTTTCAAAGAGATATATTCAGGAAATTATTACTTCCACTTCCGTAAACTATAGCTGTCCATTTCTGTGAGCTGTCTGATCATTGATTGTGTTTCTATATACGTTGGCTCTCTATTGAAGTTATTTATATGGTGCATTACAATTCATGATTAATCTGCAGGAGCAAAGCTTTGATCCAGAACTGTCAGCAGAGATGTACTCCCAGGTGATTATTCTACTTCCTGTCATCCACTGTCAGCCAGCACATAAAGCACTTGTCACATGGCCCATTCTGATTATGGTTGATATTGACACTGGAATTGAATAAATGTACGCAATGAGAAGATTAGTGTTTCCCGAGAGGCGTGCATCCCCCTGCTGCATTCCTTGCTGATGAGGCTCGCTGAGCCTTTGAGAGACTAGTTTAATACAGGCAAATCTCTGACTACATAATGTCTAAATAGAAAGATGGACAAGATTAATCTGCTGGCCGTCTTAAATGGAACAGCAGTGATCTCACAGTAATGCAGGAGTGAAACTGCACTTAGACTTTTGTTGAAAAACATGTTGTGCATAATTGCAAATTCGCTCCACTTTGCATTGCATATGTAACAGTCGACCCCGCCATTAAATATTGCAGATCCGAGCCCTCAAGAGCAGGCGTTTTGCTCTGATAAAGTGACAGGTACAGAAGGGATTTCTTTCCCACCTACAATGTGGGTGGAATGATGTGTGCACCTGGTTTTCTCCCTTTGTCGCCAGAAGCACACCGTTATATATGACAGTACAGTTTGTTGTAGTGCACAGGTGTAAATCTTCTGTAAACTCATTAGATGATTGGCTCTGACCTGTTTAAAGGGAGTCATATAAGCTGTGTTTGGGTAGTGGTGAGAGGTCAGAGGGCAGCACAGGGCCACATAGTACAGGGGATTGGATGGGATTAACCTTGGCCTGCCCTCTTTGGCCTCAGGCCCAGATGGCCAGAAAAGGGAATTAGCCAAGCCAGGCAGGGCCATCTGATTCCAAGCCCTCATCCAATTACTGCCTTATCTGCTGGCCAAATGAGATCAATGCATGGTGGGCAGGGAGACCTGGCAGGCTGGCGAAGGTGCGATAATCATAGCGGGGAGCACGGCACTTAACTCCCCTATGTCCCTGAAAGAGCCAGAGCATGTGTTAGGAGCACCACTCACTGCCATTAGCTCCCTGCGCCTGCTGGAGCCTGACCTGCACTTTGCATGAGGACAACCTGGTGTAGTGCATTTAGGCGTCTTGGCTTTTTGTGTTCAGTACTGCACTTAGGAAGATGAATAATGTGCATAATTACAGTTTTACCTCTTATCCTTGGTTTATCTACCCAGCAGATTACACTGGCTAAAAGGTAAAGTGGGAAAAAAGTGTAATTGCTTTTTATATGTATTGCATATGAAAGGCACTTTTAGGCTTAGTTAACATAGTCCACTGTTAATTTCCCTTGTCAATTAGGGGAAAAACACATGTTTGACGTTAGGAGTGTATTATGAAAATAATAACCTCTGTGTGCCATAAAAGTAGACAGTTTTGCTCTCTACCTGCCCTTCTTGAAATTGAGTTGGCTGGATTAGTCCCCAGTGTTAAAGGAGGGCGTCAGTTAAATGGAATATTTTTCTGATGTGAAGTTATGTTTTATACTTCTCTTATTCATGTGCCCTCATTGAATAACTCTTCTACATAACAGCTTTAAGAAATTACTTTAACATGTCTAGATTTCAAACCTCACAAATAATTATAAAATTCAAACTGATTGTATTCTCTTTTTAAGACTAGTAAATTGATGACAGACAGCTGCCATCACCAAAACTTTACAGTGAGTAGTTATAGTTATAGTTATACCTGGAAACAGTGGCTTGATTTGAAAACGTCTCATCCAAATGGAAGATCTGAAAAGGTCTTTGCTGGCTGATTCTTCATATAAAGTAAAGCTCTTCATATGTATTCCTAATACTTCTGCCATGCCAGTGATTGTATTGCAGCACTGGTGTGTCCCTTTGACATCTGGAGGACCGTTCTGTGCCCACAGTATGGCCGAAGAGGGACCCATTCTGTTGAATTTATGTTTGGCTATTTCTTCTCATGCTTGTGTTCTGTGCAGAGTATCCATTGGAGAGCAATAGAAAGCTCTGAAAGAGTGTCCGTCTTCAGCTGTGGCCCTGCGATTGTACATCCACCACTACTACCCTGCATTTGCCCCCCCCCCCCACCTGTCCCTGGCTGCGCTTCCTCTTCTCAGCCCAGTTAGATTAAAGTCCTCTTAAATTCACCACAGCAGGCCGGCCACACAGGGAGAGCTGGCATCACAGGGGCCCTCTGACAATCAGCGCCCGGCTAGAGAGCACTAATGAGCGTTGGGAGGGGAGGTGGGGGCGTTGGCGGATTGCACGCAGACAGCAGCAGTGGTGGGTAGGATTGGAGGGGGTTGTTAGGAAGGGAGGCAGTGGGCTGGCATGCTGCTGGGCTGGGTCCGGTACACCACTGACTAGATTAGCTTCCAGGGGGCAGAGCTGCAGTCAGTTTGGGAAAATATCACAGCCCATTAGTTAGGAGCAATGAAATGGAGTCAACTTCTGGGACTCCATTAGGCACGCTGCGCTTAGGCAGACAGCGTCCCTCGGTGTGATGTTGCTATTCTGGAAGGATTGAGCACAGAGATATAATTGGACTGGGGAAATCAGGCAAGTTTCAGTGGTCCTGGTGGGGCTCTCAGACAGAAAATGAGAACACAGGCCTTTGTATTTTGTCTCCCTCTCCCTGTTAGCTTTACAGCTTTTTGAAAATCAGGAGTGAAAAGGCAGCCAGTGTGCTTGGGTTTTTCTTTTCATTTTTATGTCTCTCTCTCTCTCTCTCTCTCTCTCTCTCTCTCTCTCTCTCTCTCTCTCTCTCTCTCTCTCTCTCTCTCTCTCTCTCTCTCTCTCTCTCTCTCTCTCTCTCTGTGTCTCATTCTGTAGCTCTGTCTCTCTGTCTGCCCCTCCCTCTTTCTGTTTTTCTTATTGGATTTTTCCATCTGCTTTAAATTCATTTTTTTTCGTTTGTGGCTCCAGCTCTGGCTAACCCTAAGCTAAACAATATGCATTTATTCATCCGTGCCTTTCTCTAAGCATTGATGAGACTGAGGTTTGCGCTTGATAATAAACATGGCTTAGTCTAACACAGGCTGCTTGCTAAGCCTCGCAAGGCTGTTTACTGCAGATCAGTGCCAGCTTACTTCACTAGTTTGGAATTTACTACTGCATCCATGAAAGCAATGCCCAAGTATATAGTATACCAGGTTTCCCTCCTCCTCTGAATTGCGTCCAGCAATGATATCTGGATAGCTAGCTGACATTGTGGTTTCTTATAGGCACAACTCAGACATGGATAGAGCGGACAGGCCTCAGTGCTTCACATAATTGACGTGCAGTTTTTAGCATGCACATGGGACGTCTCCATCCCTCCAATTTCTAACGGGCATGCCTCACTTAGTTTTGCCCAAAACACTTGATATACTCTGTCCTAAATAAAGCACATTTTTCCAATTCTCCAAGTTCATAAATTTCACTGTAGCAGTCCATCATACCCTTATCATACCTTCAGTTTAGTGCCTGGAGAGTAATTGGATTGAGTCTCTGATGGTGTTTTGCCAGTGTCTTTTACATAGTGAGTCAGTGAAATGTTAGCCAATGTATTATTACTATGACAGTAAAGAATTCTGGTGGTGTGTAAGTAAAGAATATGACCTTTAAGTAGGCCATTTATCAGATACTTAACATAGCTTGTTCTAGGGATCAGGATCTTCCCATTTAGTCAATTGGTTTTGTGAGGGATTGGTAAGTATAATTCCATTAGAGGGTCAGGAGGGGATCTGTTCAGTCCAAATACCTGTGTTTTTCTGCCTAATAGTTTAAGGAGAAAACATGGCTTCAAGCATGGAGAAGCTAAAAGATGCTAATATATGATTCACTGGGATACTGCTTTATAAATGGAGTGTGCTGCATCTCTTTTTCTCTGGCTCTTTGTCCTTTCTATTCGTAGAATTATATGCCCATGGCAGGAGAGTGTTGACATTTGTGCACCTCTTGGGATCACATCACCAAGAATGTTATCAGCACCTTAAAGACAGCCCTCAGCCCCCATACATCCCTAGGAGGCACTCTCAGCCCCTGGCTTAAAGGACACACCCCACCTCAACCTTCCACCCCTGACCTGTCTGCTAGCCTGAAGAAAGAGCCCCTGACAGCTCCTTTGATGGTATGGGGAGGGGCCTGGCTTGTAAAGAATATGTGAAATGGAGGGTAAAAAGGGGGCCAGCCATTTGAAATGTCTGCACTGAGATCTAATCAGGTTGCAGTGGCTGTGGCCCTTTTTAAAGTAGCACCGCGACATTACAACGAGCAGCCTCTCCCGGGTCCAGGCCTCACCGGGCCTCCCATGTCAGCTCCCCCTCCCTGAGTAACCCTCTGGAACCCATCATCCACCTCAGTCCCAGCTCTGGATTTATTCCCCCCCCCAAAGCCGCCTTGACAGGTTTGTTATCTGTTCACCCGGTCGGCGAGCCCTGGAGAGTCGCAGCACTGGCAGTGAGAAAGGGGAATGCTACAGGAGAAGCGGGGCAAGTAAATGTCAAGTGAACCACCAAGGATGGATATTAGAGCTTCTGGGGACCACAGACAGAGAGAAGGTGGGGGGGAGAGAGGCAGACACAGCCTGTCTTTTCGGTCTGGTTTACAGCCCACTAAGAATTATCTCCTATCCATTTCCAGAACATCTACACTCTTCATTCATTAATGTACACAATGCAATAATAAAATACCTCCATTTGATCCGTTTTGCACCCAGATCTAGAATAAAAAAGTGTTTTAGTTTTGCTGGCAGCCAATCACCGCAAGCATTGGGTATCAAATGGGTATTGATTGAAGCAGAACAAAAAGGTATTTAATGAAGTACTCTAAAGGTATCAGAATCACTTTTAGGGTACTAGTATTAGTACTGGTATCATCAGTTTTTAAACAGTACCCCAACCTACTTCCAAAGAGCACTGCTACACACTACAGATAAGCTGGTCACTCAACACACATTAATGTAGCTCATTTTTAACAGTGATACCAGTCTAGGCTTCAACTTGAATTTATAAAAAGGAATAATTTCCATTTGCAGTCTTTTGGCAAAGTGCAGACTTATGTAAAACAGCTTGTATTATAACAAGGCACCAAAACAAAAACCATTTGGAATTTGTGAGTATGTGTGTGCACACCACATGTGTTGTTTCCTCCTTGGCCCCCCAACACTAAATATATAGTATGTATTCCCACTTTAATGAGAAACATACCACAGATGATACTGGTATATATGCTGTTATGATTGAAGCATAAAGACTCACACACCCTATAATATCCAAACTTGATTTCATTATAAAATCCAGAACTCATTCTCTCACGGGAATCATTTGAAAAATATTCTGATAGTGCCAAACTACATTTCTAATTAATTTAACTCCAAACATGTGATTGGCAGACAGCCGTCTCGTTTCACGAGCTTCATATTTGGCTCTGTGTGGGGGGAGTGCAGCTCTGAGATACCAAGCATCAAGGATTTGATCAACTGTGAAACTGTTGTGTACTCTCTATATTTTTGAATGTTTTAGACCCCCAAAACAACACTGCTACAAGCCTAACGTAACATTCAGTGGTTCATATGATGGAAAAAAACAATTTTAATAAAAAGAAGTATGGTGGATCCTTTCAAATATAATAAAATAAAAAAACTACTTATTGCCTACTAACTTATTGCATCCATTATCAAAGGGAAGAGAAGATGTCCCTAAAATTGTCAGCCAGCATTGTATTTATAAGAAAAAAATGAAGACTTTAGAATTCATTTTTTTGTAAAACTGAGATCATCTTGGTTTAATTACAGGATGGGAGTTTTTCTGTCTCGTAGCGTTGCGTGCATAACAGTTGCTAAATTGCATTGATTCTCACACATTTTGAGCCACATTCTTGCTGTCAAAATATGATTATTTAAAATATGTAAAGCAATTAGCTTGGTTAGGATATTGATTCTCAGCACTATTACAAATCCTTAGTTTTAGACTTGTATTTTAAATGATCACTGATACATTTTAATGACATTTAATAGGTTTAAGAACCTATTTCCGTTAAGTAAAGTCTTCAAGTCATGCCCCTGGACAGCACTTACAGCTGTGTTATTAAACCTGCCTCCTTCCCTCTGTTCTCATTTTGGCCATGTAATCTTGTAGAGCGGAATCCTCAGATGTATTTTGGGACGTTTTCAGTGCAACAGGATTGGATTATCTTGATGAACTGACTGGCTAATAAGGCTTGTCACAACAGTTTCCACCCTCTGCAGTATATATTCTGGTGCCAGATCACCTGAGCTGATTTAAAGCACCAACCTTGCATACACTATTTACTGCTGGTATGTTTGTGATACATTTATTTGGCTACACAAATTTCCACATTGTTAGTACTCTCATCCCCCTTCCATGCTCAGGGAGAATAGGATCTAAATTGTGCGATAATTTCTTTGGCCTTAATTGCATGGCTCCAGTGAAAGCTTTGCTGCTCTCCCCAATCCTTTTAGAACTACTTAAACGTTCCGCTTGGGTGTGGATTAGTGCATAATGGGCCAAGCAGCAGGCCAGGTACAAGCTATTGAAGTGTTCCTGAGATAGCCTCGGTGGGCCCTAGGGGTAGAGGGGGAGGGTTCATTGTTGGTGTGACAGTTCGGCTGAGTGGATTACATGCAGTTTAGGGGACTGTATTGGATTGGGTCTGTGCCCAATTATCCTCTTGGATTGGATTGCAAGTGAGTAACCTCCTATCCCAATTTCCAGTGCACCAGGTGAAGCCTATAGGATCCTGCTGCTAGGCGTTCCCTGGAACCGTTAAGCCACTGAGCCCAAAGATAAAATAGTCATATTCACAGCACGATGTGATAGCAAAAGTTGCACTACTTTTAAATAATTAAGCGTGAAACTACTTTTTCTACCTATCAGTATGTTATACATTTTATTCATGCAGGTTTTGGCTACTGTATCTGTCATCATGACTAAAGGCCTGCACAGACTGCATAACATGTGTCCTTGTTTCAAGGAGAGATTACCCATCAGAAGGCCACAGGTCATACTAGTTGGTTGTTTCACATCTTCTGTGGCTCTGGAGGGAACTTTCTAAAGTCTGAGAAAACCCCTATGATGATGATGTCATCTGGGTAATCTTTTGTTGAAACTACAGTTAAAAAAAAAGAAAAAAGGCCGGATTACATACGGAAGGCTAGAGTTTACCAGGCAGGGAAGGTCTAATGCTACGTCGGTTGGAGTTATCAGAATTAGAAGTTTCTGGCTTGTGAATAGTCTTCACTTCAACTTTCAAGTCTTAATCACTCATAAAAAAAGCTACTGAAAACGTTTCTGTAAGCTCTGATAAATCCAACTTGCCACTTACTAAAATGGAAGTACCTAAAAACCAAACAAATATGACGCTTCACATCCACCACAGACCATTGCAGTGTACCCACTGTTCCGCAGCGGTGCAGCACCACTGCTAAATGATTAGCGCTCCTAGCTCAAACCATACTACAGACAAAAACTCAGGAGATCTTGGTACCTGCTGGGTTGTCTTAGACCATTCTTTCATTTAATCTGTCTCCTGTGAGTCCTCAACTTAATGAAAATACAAAACTAAATACCTGGAGTAATTCTGCTAGATAAGGTTGGTGTTACGAAACGGACATTCTACACACTTCTACCTACATACATGTTCAGTTTAGTTCTGTAATAAAATCAGTGTCCCTTTGTGCTTATTCGTTTGCCTTCCACTTTTAGCATCATAACGTTAGAAATACATTATCCAAATGAAATTGAATTTCTTTCTCCTCAGTCTCCCTGTTTGTGTAACTTTGCTTTGAGTTCATTCAGTTATCATGCTTGGAAATCTCAAATGCTTCTTGAAAAAAAATCGACTTCCTCCCCCCTCTCCAGAAATCTCTGCTTGGATAATGGATGTCTTATTTCTTACAATCAAATCATGAGTTATGCAGTAATTTGAGCCACTCCATGTGTCGCCGCTGTGTTGTGTGAATGCATTTAAGAATATTTGCCATCCATTCATTATGAGATGGAAAATTTAGCGTTGCCCATCCTTCTTTGCAACGGAGGCTCACAGGGACTCGGTGTTCCTCTCTCTCTGGATTTGGTCTAAAAACTGAAATAGCTGCTTGACATTGCTGAGTCAAATGAGGGGTTCATTATCTCATGAAGAAATATGAGAGTGAGAGGGTTGTGTCATTTTTCCCCTATCATTTAATTCTTGGTTATTAAATCTCTTTGCCTAGAATGAATGAGGACATGTTTTGGTTGAATCTGCACCTTTTTAGTGTTTGTGCACTGTGTGCAACGTTATTTTTTACTACTAGTGCAATTTGAATTAATACACAAGATTCTTTGTAACAGCAAAGTAAAAGTGTCCATGAAAGGCCCTCCCAGCCCCCACCTGCCATTGATTCTCATATGAGGAGCTGTCAGAGCCTGCTGTCGCATTTTTTCCCTTTTTTTTGCTGGATACTTGCAAGTGGATAGCAATGAGTCCCCTGGCTGCACTCATCTGATTCCATCAGGAAGAGGAGAAAAGCACCACAGCGTCTTGGGAATATTTTGCCTGAAAATGGTAATTTGCCAGCTAGAGCAAATCCTATGAGAGCAGGGAAGATGAAGAGTAGACAGATTTCACTTGCTTTATTTTTAAATTTGATAACGGTACAGGCCTCCAGAGAGGCAGAAACATTCTGCTGCGTGTCAGTTGGAAGGAAGTAGAGAAAATGGTGGAGATCCTTCAAAGACAGCCTCCCAATCGTTCAGTCAGTCTGATGTTAGGCATCTCTGGGTCCAACCACTGCCTTCATTTATGTGATGCTAATCTCATTTCTCTCAGACTTAAAACACTTTATTAAAAGGCTTAACATTCGCTCCCTAGTATACTTCACAATATTTTTTCAGATCCCTTGTAAATAGCTCAAGGATGTTTCTCGTGAACTCCATTTGCCAAATCTATTCAGATTAGTTTTTCTAAGTGGTTGAAATATGTAGAAGCAAGTCAACAATTAGAAATGATTTGTATAGACCAGAAGCATCTTTGCCATACTTCTATGAGGGACTGCTGAGTATCCCCTGGGCTGGCCTTATGGTAAAGAGGAAGTAAGCTAATTGATAAGCTAACAGGTGCTGTTTGGTGTCAGGCAAGCAAAAAGGCTACCTATTTAAAAAAAAAAAGGCTAAGTATTTGCTCCCCCAGGCTATTATTTAATACATCTGTGTTGTTCTCAGTTTCCTCCCTTTATCCAGGAAAAGCTCCCTGCCCTCTCAGTCCTCTGAGGGCTCCTCAGTGACACTTCACACAGCTCAGAAAGGAGGAGGGAGAGAGAAACATAGCCACAAAGCCATACTTTAGAGGTATCACTTTGCAATCTGCCCGTCTCCCAGCTCTAGCATCTCATTTGTTCTGTGTGCTGATGTGCATCAGGGCTCCAGGGCAAGGTGATAGTCTCCAGGGATGAGTTGCAAAGGAAAGTTACCTGAGGAGATAAGACTATAAAGGGAAGGGGGGTCTTTGTGTCTCTGCACAACCCTGTAGCAGCAGTTTAGCAGTACCCCTGCAGAAACCTGACTGCAGCCAGAGGTCCTTGAATGGGTTGGCTTTGAATGGCTGGGCTCTTTTGAATGTGCTCTGCTTGAATAAGAGGTATTTGACAAGTGAGGGCTTTGTGATTCTCCTCTGCTGTTATCAGAATGGCTGGCTCTATATGCTGGAGGATAACAGCTCCCATTGCCAGTATTCTCTGATGGCACTTGTTTATGTTTATGGCAGGATATTCTTCATGTTGAAATGCTCATTAAGTAGTGTTATGCCTAAGGGCGCTTTCACACCGACAGCTTGAAACAAACTACAGTTTGTCTGCTCCGCTAATGCGGTTCCTTTGGGCAGGGGAGAACACGGCATTTGAACTCTGGTGCGCACCAAAAGCGGACCAACGAGCGTACCGAGTCCTGCTTGATAAGGTCGTATTGGTACGCTGTCAATCAAATTTTGGAGTGGATCGTTTGTGGTGAGAACGTGATCCGTACTCTAACCTCATCAACTATATTTATACTCCTCCAGTCTGAGCTACTGTCTCCTATAGTCAGGTAGCTTAGCGGTCTGAGCTAATGTCTCCTGTAGTCAGGTAGCTTAGCAGTCTGAGCTAATGTCTCCTGTAGTCAGGTAGCTTAGCAGTCTGAGCTAATGTCTCCTGTAGTCAGGTAGCTTAGCAGTCTGAGCTAATGTCTCCTGTAGTCAGGTAGCTTAGCGGTCTGAGCTAATGTCTCCTGTAGTCAGGTAGCTTAGCAGTCTGAGCTAATGTCTCCTATAGTCAAGTAGCTTAGCAGTCTGAGCTAATGTCTCCTATAGTCAGGTAGCTTAGCAGTCTGAGCTAATGTCTCCTGTAGTCAGGTAGCTTAGCAGTCTGAGCTAATGTCTCCTGTAGTCAGGTAGCTTAGCAGTCTGAGCTAATGTCTCCTGTAGTCAGGTAGCTTAGCAGTCTGAGCTAATGTCTCCTATAGTCAGGTAGCTTAGCAGTCTGAGCTAATGTCTCCTGTAGTCAGGTAGCTAAGCAGTCTGAGCTAATGTCTCCTGTAGTCAGGTAGCTTAGCGGTCTGAGCTAATGTCTCCTGTAGTCAGGTAGCTTAGAAGTCTGAGCTAATGTCTCCTGTAGTCAGGTAGCTTAGCAGTCTGAGCTAATGTCTCCTGTAGTCAGGTAGCTTAGCAGTCTGAGCTAATGTCTCCTGTAGTCAGGTAGCTTAGCAGTCTGAGCTAATGTCTCCTGTTGTCAGGTAGCTTAGCAGTCTGAGCTAATGTCTCCTGTAGTCAGGTAGCTTAGCGGTCTGAGCTAATGTCTCCTGTAGTCAGGTAGCTTAGCGGTCTGAGCTAATGTCTCCTGTAGTCAGGTAGCTTAGCAGTCTGAGCTAATGTCTCCTGTAGTCAGGTAGCTTAGCAGTCTGAGCTAATGTCTCCTGTAGTCAGGTAGCTTAGCAGTCTGAGCTAATGTCTCCTGTAGTCAGGTAGCTTAGCGGTCTAGTCTTAGCAGAATTATGATTGTGTTCAACCATAAAGGACAAAAATGTCAGCATGGTAAGTGATCGACACACCACACTTACAAGCATTTGTAATATTGAATCCTTTCTGCTCATTTCCTGAGCCTCTTAATTCTTCAAAATATAGAAGCTCATATAGTTTTTGTAATTAACAAATCACAATTTAATCCGCAGTGCATGACAATTCAATTTGTTGATTGTCCCCCTCCCTCCATCCTCCTCTCTTCGTCTATTTGGGAGCGAAAAGAAAAATAACCTCGTTGAATGTATTAATTCAACATGATGAATCCTGTATTCAAGTCAGTGGAGTGAATAATTAAAATTAGCTGATAAAACTTTCAGCAGAATTACTTTGCCGAAATTGCTGAACAGATGTGTCATTTTAATGAAAATCCACAGCCAAGCTCCTTTCCCCTTCCCCTCTGTCGGATAAAAATATTATTCCCATGGCACGTTCTTAATTTGGTGGTAAATACACTGGCAGCCATCTCCGGGAGGGTGGGTGGGAGCGGGTGGAGAGAGAGGAAGAGCAACTTGTCACACTTAGTAACTTGATTTCTCCCCCTGCATGCAGTAACAGCTATCTACAGTAATTCACAGCACTCCATTGTTCCAGCAAGTCCCAAGGAGGACTTATTAAAATGCAATAATCTCCCTATTTAAACAGAAACAATAACCATTAGAGTTCCCGCCGATCTAAAACAGAGCGTAAGCCCCCATCTGCTGTGAATGATTAGAGTCTTGACGAGGGAATTTAATTTGCAACATTCAAAGATGGAAATCTGAGCAGATCTCCCCTCCGAGGCTCCCACCATCATACTCATTTTCCTCTCGCTTTATTTGTCTTTTTAATTATTTATTTAGCTGCCACTAACGTCGCTCCAGAGAGAGGCCATTGGATGCGTTCAGGCTAGACAACAACATGCTTTACAGAGCTGCGGCCCTTTGGAAAACCTTCATTCAGTGTTTCTATATAGCATGTTGTGACTGTAATTATTCATTATATTACACTCTGATGTAAACATATAACAAGGTGCATATGGGGGACAGGTTAAACATCTAGAAAACTCGTGACCACGACCACGTGACCACGCCATGATGGACAGCTGAATCACCAGAAACACAAGTTAAACAGTGTAGTAGGCGAGGGGAAAGTTTCACCAGTTTCAATCAGTTAATCATCGTTAATAACAGTGAGGAACCGATGGTAGTAATGTGGGTCATCATCGGGTCAACACGTTAGCAGCAACAGCTGGTTAGCACAGCAGCTAGCTAATGAGGATACTTTTATTATTATTTATCAGCCATTTAACCCTCAGGAACCGAGAGAATGGTACCCGAGCGAAAACATCCCCTCTGATTCAGATTTCAATCATTTAATACCCATAAAAGACATAAACTTACCGATTGTTGCAGCTAGAAGCTAACAAGCTAACAAGCTAACAAGCTAGCGGTCTCTGAGGTCTCTTTGGGGTCTCTCTAGCCTCTCCAGGTGGTTTTCTATCCAGCCTGGAACTTGGGCCTTTTCCGGGGTGGTTGAGCATTAAATCTAAACTGTTACATTCAAGATTTATCCACTTATTGTCCATAATTTATCACATTTCCACTTGATGTCAATAATTCATCACGTTTTTGCTCATTTACAGAGGAGAATGGGGCCACTGGTTTGACATTTGGCATATATTTGGGCTTTTTTTGAAGAGATGTAAATAGTTTGTGCTTTATATGACTTATAATGTTTATTATGTTTATTTTTCCATATAGGAGAACTTTTTTAGACAACCCAAATGCTTGTGTAGCATTACTGTGGGTGTAATATCAATAAATAGGACATTATTATGTTGAATATTGGCATAAGTAAATGTCATGAGGGCAAAAGCATCTGGACCTTTTTTGAAAAAATGTATTTTGTCAACTGTATAAATTCTAATGTTTATTTCTTCCCAGTGTGACTCCCAAGACATATGAGAAGTGTTTTAGAGAGGAGATTGGCTCAGCTTGTCCTGCTCTGTGTGATATCAATACAAATCTGGAAGATTCATTTTCCCTTTTATTTCTTTATTTATCTGTCTTTAAGGTCCTACAACCATTTTTAACATTCAAGGACCTCCCTGCAGCCCAAATATTCTAATAACCCAGTTTGTCCTGAAAGACATGATGTTGATATGTCGACTGGAGACACCAGGGTTGATGAATTACAAGTTATTATAGAAAATAAAGCCAGACGGATACATACGCATGCTTGTGTTGGTGAGGATTACTCTGCAGATTGTGAGAACATGAACGAACATGTACGCGTTTAGCTTGCTGTGCGACTACAGCATAGCTCTTCTGCCGTCCACCATGGCGTTCATAATTCGTGCAATTAGAGCGTGACATCACGTGCAAAGGGTCTATAGAGGTGTAACGGCCAATCCACACAAAGTGTTTTTAAAAGGCATTTTTAACGTCCTTTACTCGCACGTTTCTATGGAACAGATATGCTTCCATTTTATTAAATGTAGTGATCCACATTGACAAAATAAGGCTCTCACAGAGACCCCCCATGGGTTTTTTTCCGCATCAAGTCCGTTTTGTTGTGTTTAGTGAAGCGTAATCATATATAAGAATGTATTTTGGACTTACCAACCGTATGACTAGGGATTGATCTGGGTCTGTCTGTGAGCTTGTCTGTTTCACTACATAAGTCTTTAATGACATCCACCTTAACACAGATAATGGCAAAATTTCAATCTTAGTATTACTTGATCTCAGTGCTGCATTTGACACGGTCGACCACGATATACTACTAGACCGATTGGAAAACTGCGTTGGCCTTTCTGGCTCAGTACTAAACTGGTTTGAATCCTACCTAAAGAATAGGGATTACTTTGTGTCTATAGGTAATTATGCATCTGAGCGTACAAATATGACGTGCGGAGTTCCGCAAGGCTCCATTCTGGGGCCTCTTCTGTTTAACATCTACATGCTTCCACTGGCTCAGATTATGGAGAAAAACAAAATAAGTTACCATAGTTATGCGGACGACACACAAATTTACATAACCTTATCGCCAGGGGACTATAGTCCAATACAAAAACTGACTAAGTGCATCGAACAAATTAACGGCTGGATGTGCCAGAACTTTCTGAAATTAAATGAAGGAAAAACTGAGGTTGTTTTTGGAGCAAGAGAGGAACGATTAAAAGTCTGCGCTCAGCTTCAAACAACAATGTTAAAACAACAGACAAAGCCAGAAATCTGGTGTAGTCATGGACTCAGACCTGAACTTTAACAGCCACATTAAGACATTACAAAGTCAGCCTACTATCACCTTAAGAATATATCAAGGGTTAAAGGACTTATGTGTCAACAGGATTTGAAAAACTTGTCCATGCCTTTTCTTCAGTAGACTTGACTACTGTAACGGGTCTTTACAGGTCTCCCTAAAAAATCAATCAGACAGCTGCAGCTGATTCAGAACGCTGCTGCTCGAGTCCTCACTAAGACCAGGAGACTGGATCACATCACTCCAGTTCTGAAGTCTTACACTGGCTTCCTGTGTCTCAAAGAATTGATTTCAAAGTACTCTTGCTAGTTTATAAATCACTTAACGGTTTAGGTCCAAAATACATTTCTGATCTGCTACTACACTATGAACCACCCAGACCTCTCAGGTCATCTGGGACAGGTCTGCTTTCTGTCCCAGAGTCAGAACTAACAGGGTGAAGCAGCTTTCAGTTTCTATGCTCCTCATATCTGGAATAAACTCCAGAAACCTGTAGATCCGCGCTACTCTCAGTTCTTTTAAATCAAGGCTGAAGACCTTCTATTTGATGCTGCCTTTCTTTAAATGACTAATCATTTCTTTAAATTTCTTATGCTGCACTGTAAATTTTATTCTGTGTTTATGTTTCTCTTTGTTTTTAACTGTCTATTCATGTGTTTTACCGGTTTTTAATGCTTGTGATTTTTAACTGTTTTTACTTGTGTTTATCTGTTTAACTGATTTTGTGTAAAGCACTTTGAATTGCCTTGTTGCTGAAATGTGCTATACAAATAAAGCTGCCTTGCCTTGCCTTGCCTTGCCTTACACGGATGTCAGATGACAGATGTACTCCCTACTGTGGGCGGGGAATAAAAACAATGAATCAATACATAAACACTGTTGATGGAGTCAACATGAATATTAATTTAGTTGAGTAAAATGTCTGCCTGGAGTCAGCCAGCGTGGAGAGAAGGCAGGTTAGCCGGCCGCTGACTGTTCAGCGCCCCTGGAGCGTCTGCTGACTGACGGCTTGTCAGTGTGCACTCCATCTCGCTCACGTCTCCCTTCCTGTGGGGATTCCCAGTAAGCTCATCCTCTATTTGCAAAGTTCTCATCCGTACATCCTCCACCCCTTTACTACAGCTAAGTGCATAATCAATTTGTCCAGCTGTTGCTGCAGTTTAGGTCACTGTTGATTGCTAGCTAACTATTATTCTATCCATGTGTCCTATTGTCCAACACATTGGTCAAAAGCTAGAGATCTTGACAACCACTTGCCATATTGACATTTGGTTTGAAAACCTTTTTGTCCCCAGAAGAGTCCAGAAAATCCTCAGTGCACAGTGCACAGCAAGCAGGGCTTTGTGCTAAATGCTAATGTCAGTATGCCAACGTATTAACAATGTCATTGAAAACATGGTGATATTTAACGGGTAATGTTTACTATGTTCACCATCTCAGTTTAATGTTTTAGCATGCACTTGGTAATAGTACTTAACACGTTGTGAATATGCCATACACTGGTTTATAGCACATATGCCATAGTTTTGCAGGATTTGCTCATAAACCAAGGTATTGGACAAATTGAAATGTTGACTGGATAATGGTGCTGTATTAAGAGTGAAGTGATCACCAAAGTTAATGGGGGGGGCAGTAGTTCAGCCCGTAGGGAGTTGGGTTGGGAACCGGAGGGTCCCTGGTTCAAGTCCCCGTACCAAACCCCCAACTGCTCGGGGCACCCCTCCATGGGCAGCCCCCCCACTCTGACATCTCTCCATTAGTGCATGTATAGATACAGAGCATGTGTGTTTAGTTCACGCCTGTGTGTAATGTGTGTAATAACAACAGCGTGTAAATGCAATTTCCCCTTTGCAAGACTTATACAGTATACACTGTTATTTTATTACATTATATTATTAATTCATCCTGTGGGAACAATGAATGTCTGTATAAAGTTTTGTGTTAATCCATCCAGGAGATGTTGAGATGCAAATTAAGAAAACAACTTCATTAATACACATACACGCTGCAAATACACACAACACAACCAAATACACAAACAATCCAAAAAGAAAAGCAGACGCAACAAAAAACCGCAGCATCCATTACACAACGGGAGTTCTCCAGGCCTCTGGGGGGGGCATCAAGTGGAACAGAGGATCTTTGACCCCACGATTCGGGGTGGGGGCTCTTCCTTTTTATTAGCGTCGGGTCTGCTGCAGCCCGAGACCTCCCGTCTCGGGCCTCCCATCAATAGACTGTATATTAAATTAATACATTATTGATATAATATATTACACGCTCCTGTCTCATGCCCCCCGGCTGGTGCCATTCCCAAGCTTTGACTTTTCAGTTTACAGACACGTCTCTGCTGATCACCTGGATCAGCTGGGACCTGAGCCGAGACACACACCCTAACGAGAAAAACAGATCTCAAACATAGGCTTCATATTTGCAGAAACTTCCGAGATTGAACATGTCCCGGCTCTCTCTCTCTCTCTCTCCTCTCTCTCTCTCTCTCTTTAGGCACAGCATTTTAAACTGAGGGTACTGAATACAGCTGAAAAGCTTTTCTTTAGAAACCATACTGAATGGCTTGTATGAATGTTCAAACTTCTGCACACTTTTCTTGCTTACATTTTTGTTCTTTAATATTGTCATTCACATCTGTCCAAACAGCTAAACTTGTGAAGATAAAAAGATGTTACTGCAAGATGAATAAAACATCTGCTGGTGGCAGAAGTGAATGGCGTAATCAGCGCCACTAGCAGGGAAGCAAAGTTCTCTCACTGGATTATAACCCTCTGTGTGGTATTACTCACTAATTCACCCGTGGTGTTAAAGCTTCAGAATGTTCATTGCTGAAGGAGTCATGATTTGTAGAAGACAATCCATCATTTCACATACTGTAATAACCCCACCCCCCGACTCCCACCTTGATAACACTTTTGTCGAGAAAGCAAATTGTGCATTGTACTGTAAGGAGGAGAAACCAAGAGAGGAGAGGCCACTCTGGGACTTCTGACAAGTTATTCAAGAGTCAAAGATTTGGAGAGCTTTGTGCTTCACCTCCAGACATGTAAGACCATTGTGTCCTTGCTTGGCTCTAAAATGAACATAGACCCTTTGAAGCTGAATTATTTTCAGCTCACAGTCAAATCAGAATGAAAAGCAGGTATAATGAGTTAACTCCACCGAAGCCACTAGAATCTCAGTGAGAGGTACACTCATTTCCACCATGTTCCACAGCCTGTCTCCAACATGACCTTAATGATAACGGATCACTTCCCTTTTATTTAAAGCTTTACGTCCACATATCTCTCTATAATCACCAACTGTGCAGCATCTCCAACGCCTATTTGGATGCACACAGCTTGCTGGAGGTACCGTGCTCCACCACTCATTTTGGGATGGCGATAGCATCAATCCATAGAGGCACAACTTCATAATTTCAAATGACTGCCAAAAACGAGTGCTGGCCCCCCCATACTGCACCTCAGCAGGCTAAAACGTAGCAGGTGCAATGCTAAATTTATATTAAAAAGTGCCTTACTCTGCAAGTTGCTGTATTCCCGTGGGCTTCTTGCGCTACTGATCTATCCGCCTGCTATCATCATCCATTTCTGGTTGGGAGTGTTCCGAGCGGATCCTAATCCCTGTCTCTGGTTCGCAGTGCGCCCTAGAGACTTCTGATAATGAGCTTGGAGGTTTAAAAAAATCTAGTGCCAGTCTTCGAAGGTGTTGTTAAGTTATGGAAAGGGGGAGAGATCCTTGGAGCCTCCAGAGACCCAGTTAGGGCCAAACCTTTGGCGGAAGGCATATTATTCCCAATTTGAAAGGAAAGCTGTGCCTTTTTGAATTGCAGCTAATTGGCACTCAGTGGAGGAGGACATCAGAGGAAAACCGTTTTTTCATGTATTAGTCCCAGCAAAAAGGTCTTTTAAATGTGCTATAAGAACCACAGCATTCATAAGATAATGAATATGTCCTTGACTTGGTTCATATCATCATAACTTGCATTAATATATACATCTTTATCTTTATCTCTAATGAGACTAAAAAATGCACTGACCCAAAGGTTAACTTCTAATGATGTCATTGTCCTACAGTCAATTTAAAACAGTCTACTATGTTAAATCTATTTGTAATATCAACTAGAGCCCTTTTAATGGTTGCCTTGAAGTGTACGGCGTAGAAAATATCACACACAAACATTTAATGCTTTAGCTCATCAATATAAACAAGTCCCTTCACCGCTAACAGCTTCTATTCACTTGTGAGTGTGGTGTAATTTCCTTTAACTGATCAGTTGTCAAGGTTAGTTCACTAGATATACATATATAGAGTTAAATGACTAAAATAAAATATATTGACAACTTATGTTAACAAATATGTGTAATTATGTCATAAACAGCACCAGTGTTTTCTTGTTGAGCAGTTTACCGTGGTTGAGCTGCCGACGGGGATTTGATTTGGCTGGTGTACTTTGTCAACATTAGTTGGTCTGGGGCTTGACATAGCAGTAAATCCA
This sequence comes from Etheostoma spectabile, assembly GCF_008692095.1. Lineage (NCBI taxonomy): Eukaryota > Metazoa > Chordata > Actinopteri > Perciformes > Percidae > Etheostoma > Etheostoma spectabile. The sequence continues at coordinate 10,200 of NW_022605172.1, read as the reverse complement.
CGGTGTCAGTCACACTGGGATTCTGTTAGACACCCAGTATCTGTCCCAATCAGGGGAGTAGCAGGACGGAAGAAAGCCACATATGATCCACGGTAGAGAAAGTGATCTACAGTACCTCTGTGTGTAATGGGCCTGGATGTTCAACACGGTTAAAGTTAAAACTGTAATGCCTAAAGGAATCAAGTTCTTGTGCATCAGCCACGTAATCTGGTAAAAGATGGTCTGGTAATAGGCTTGATTAATTCTGTATACAAAATAACTTTACCTGCAGCTTAAACAGTTATATTGAAAGTAGTTGTACAGCAATCCTTAGCCTAGTTTTTGGCTCTTGTAGTTTTGTATACCTGCCGATCTTTAGTTAGATTAATTTAGACATTGTGCAAGATAACCTCTTGTCTACTTATTCCATAGATGTTTTGCTGTAACACAATAATTAAGTTCCTTTTATACAAATCATTAATACTTGATTGCCCGTTGATATGCAAATTAGTAACATATTTATTCCTAATAGGGTTAAAAGCCCAAAGTATTTGATTGTGCGTTCTATTGTATCTTCTGCCAATAGCCTCCTTAGTACTGCCTGTTAGCAGTCTGCAGAGGACGTTGGACGTTGTTTTACTGTTAGTCTTGTAAGAAGCTTAGATCAGCTTTGTGTGAAATACCATTCCAAATGGTATACTATCATACAGGTTACAGCATTATTGACCTTTGGACAGTCAGGGATCACTTTAAGAAAAGCTGAAGGTTTAAGAATTGGATGTGTTCCTTTACTCAGCTGCATCTTTCCGAGCACGGTCTACGTCATTCTTTTTTTTTAAAGAAAATGTGGTTTCCTAAATATTACACGGATTCCTTTGATAAATAATTCTTCTTGAAAACCATCTTCTCCTTTAATGTTGCCTTTTTATATTCTACTCATCCTTTCCCTTTCAATGTGAGCAGGAACAACATCCCCCAAATCAAGCAGTTGCCATAATGGAGGCATTGAGTGACTGCAGCCAGTGGACCTTGACATTTTACTCTTCAGTTACAAAACATTTTCACTTTGTTGACTTATCTCAGTTTTTTTTTGCAGTTAATTAAAGGAGAAAGAAAATTGTTTTCTGTAAAAGTGCTTTCTGTAGGTAATGTATTGAAGCCCTGTGGTGGCTCAGCCTAATAAGGCTAATTATCCATTGTGGATGTCCAATCCAGACAGGCCTTTCTTTTGATTGCTTTGATTAATTACAACCCACTCAGTGCTGCTCTTACAGCCTGCTCGAATGGCAAAGAATGAGAAGCACTGCAGCTAACTGGTGAAGTGGCAAAGAAGCATGCAGCCAGGAGAATGCTGAAGGACTACGGCAGAATCCTCCACATCTGCTCTTAAGAATCCGTTAAAGTGCCATTTAGTTGGGTTAACACATCGCTTTAGCGCGTAAGTTAACAAATAAGGCCCTTCTTAAAACCTCATTATTTATTTCTCTACAGAGAGGGTATTTGCCTGCAAGATTTAGCATTTATATCTTTCTTCTAGAAACTCCTTATTGGACTAAGAAATTAGCTGTCACATAGTTTATTTTAAAATAGTTATCCGTAATATTTTGGGGCAGTGACACAGTTTTCACATTAATACCACCTGGCTTGATGCTTGATGCTTGAGCGATATGGTAGGACGGAATGTGTCATGCCGTTTCTTTTAGGCTGAGGGTTTTATTCCACATCACCAAGACGGTAGTGTTGATGCCTGGGTCGTTATCTGGTCTGGTGTTGGTACAGGCTCTCATCACCTGGCTGAGCCCAGCAGCACGCAGCGCATTACAGCCTCCACGTCACTCTCAGCTGTATAAATCTAGGCTTTGTTACACTCCCGTGCCCCAACTTGGAGAGCCATGAGTACTGGGATTGTTTTAGTGCCTGGCCACCGTTCTGATTTTCTGGAAAGATTTTTGAGCTTCCCAGGCGAGCATTTAGCTGAACACCTCAATATGGCCGGTTAGGGTGATTTTCTGTAGCCATTTTGGTCTTTTTTTTGAAAGACTAAACCTTATTTTTATGTCATAATGTATGCAGTTCACTGTGTGTTGAGTAAATATGGTTATGTTGTAAATGCGTGAAGGCTAACTATATTGGAAATCTGTTTCTGCAAGATGTGAATGGCATTGATAGAAATGATAGAGGACAGTATTAATATCACAGGATACACAGGATAGATTGTCGATTCATATATTCCCTGCAGTATGTTGACAGCTAGTTACATTATTTTACTGTGACTCATGCATACATTTAACATCAATGAAGAAGAAAGAAGTGAAAATCTGTCAAGATTATGCTCTTAAGGAATAGGCTGTCTCCTCAGCCATTTGGCTCCAGCAAAGTGTGGAAAATCATAATGAAGAAAGGCAAGTGAGGGGAAAAAGTTCTTGACCTGAATTCTGTTGGTTTTGTGACAATGAGAAAGATAAGTGGTTGTGACAGTTGTGAATGATGTTCTGCCACGGCCTGTGAGCCGTGCTGTGGCTAAATTGACACCGTTGTCAAACACACTTTTTGCAATGCCCAACCCTCCCGTGAACCATTTAATGTGGAAAATGGGAACCCTAATTCTTCATTAGCTCGGAGGAAAAAGGAGATTTGGTCGTGTAATTTTCCCTCACTGGCTTTTTCAAAGATTCCAATAACCAAGCATTTACAGTTGACTGAGCAAGAACTGCTCCTCCCCTCCACCCGTACCCACCCCCGTGTCCTCTACCCCCTCTTCTTATCCTCTTTTACAACGTCGACGCGCCGGCTGTGAAACCTAGTGATGCTTATAGCCAGACTTATTGCCATGGTTATCTTTAATGACTTTGAAATGTATTGGCCTCGTTAATAACCGGTGAGGTTATCAATTCCTCTAATTAGGCTGCATGCTCCCCGAAGAAATTTCACATTAAAGAGCCAAAAGATGAGTCGGAGGCAAGGGACGCTCTCTGGCAAGAGGTTCGGAGGGGGGCGGGATTAACATTAAAGGAATTCTAGTCAATTTCAATACGTAGCTCTGTTGTTTCTGAATTTGGAGTGCTTTCATTAGCAAGAAAAATGAAACCAATCGGTGCTGTCTACACCGAGTTATCCTCCTGCTAGAGTTAGCACCCAACAGGCTTAAACAGGCAAGTTATAAACCTGTTTTTACCTCTAAACATGCTTGAAATGTCATTAAGAGTGCGTCCCCATGTGCATTGATTCCTTCTGAGTGCACACAGCGAATTTGACTGCAGTAGATGTGACAGAAAGTCGTGTTTCGACTAGTGTGGACTTCACCGGAAAACAGGAAATAAACAGAGGTACATACTCTGGCTGAATTAACACAACTTTAATGCCTTTCTGTCCCATCTCCAGCAGTCCGATTCTCTGTGTTCACTCAGAAGGAATCACTTCACATGGGTACACACTTGTAATGACATTTGTGACAGCATGTTTAGAGGCTAAAAACAAGGACTCCTGTTTAAGCCTGTTGGGTGCTAACTCTAGCAGGAGGATAACACGGTGTAGACAGCACCGATTGGTTAGTTTTTCTCTACTGACAGACCTCCACATTCACAGACAACAGAGCTACGTGTTAAAATTGCCTGGAATTCTCCTTTAAATCATTGTACATCCACAACCACCTAGCTCCCATTCTAATACAACACCCTCCCCCCCCAACCCTTGCCGCCATAACGGCACCTTCTCCCCTTGAAGATGACTGTTTCACTTACACATTATAGCTATCAGCAGACGTGTGTGTGTGCCGAAGGGGTAATCACAGCCGGAGGGCTGGGTGGCGGTAATGGGACATGAGCACTGCTGAGGTGTGTAATACGATCAGGAGTTACTGTCACAGAGCGCTGATGTGCATATCTCAGGCTGACATGTTGAGGCCGCAGCGAGGCCATTTGGGTAAGCTTTATGTGGCGTTTCAGGGGAGCTTCAGTCAGCTGCCAGCAAAGAATATTGGCCTTTTTAGATGAAATGGATGCCTGCCTTCTGTCTTTGTCACTTCTTTGAGTCTGTGTGCTTGGCAGCTCTGAAATAGTCGGACGTATAGCATATATGCATCTAAATATGCGTTTAGAGTGACAGAGCCTGTTATTTATGTAGCAAAGAGTGTGAAACAAAAGGCAATTGTGTCATTAGATAATTGCAATGTAAATGTGTACAGTTCCAAATCAAATTTGATTTCCACCCTCAGTTGTAACACTAGACTGGCATTACTGGTATATCCATCTACCAATGACTACCAATATACTAATGTATTTCAAATAACAGTGTGCAGGAATTCTTGGAAGAGGTTAACATTTTGATTTTGACCTACTGCATATAATGTGTTTCTGTGTGTGCATGTACAATATGCATACACACGTGTGTGTCACCATCCATGCGCACATGTGAAAATAGAGATTAGCTATAAATGGCTGTGATTTATTTGTGCCGCGGCCCCAGCAGCCAGACTGAGACTCCTGCAAATTATAGCCAAATGTCACTTGTACATGATGGGTTTGTAACAAATATCTGCTGCATATTGTTAAATTAATCTTCCATTTAAATTAATGGAGTTAGACTCCCCAGGTTCAATGTAATTTGGTGTTCACGGGCAGCAAGTAACGCAGTGTGAATACAGAATGAGTTGAGGCCAAACGGCCTAATCTTCCATCACCTTGAACCTGAGAGGAGAGGACGCCTCATCCAGCAGTGGCTAATGAGATTGTGCTCACCTCCCGGAGAAAGAGAGACTGGGAGGGAGAAGCGTTTTGTGGGAGGGGGCAAGTCAGAAAGATGGAGGAAAAGAGGATGGATGTGTTGAAGCATGCCACTGCGGAGAAAGGCAAACAGAATATGAGGTGAGAGAATGATGGTCCAAACGCTGGAAGAGCGAGGCTGGGAGATATATGGAGCAGCTTGTGGTTTTCCACCCCGTCTCACCACTTGTCTTATTTTCCTCCTCAACTCTAAGTCCTGTTCTAGGACGTGGCTGATGTATGAATGAGAGAGCCAGGGCATGTTGAGATGAAATTAATTCTATATAATTATTTACAATCCTCACCCCACTATGACAGAGACAGAGGACATATTTCACCACTAAGGATGCACCGCTCAGCAGGGGTGTCTGTCTCTCCATAATTCATAAATTGAAAAAAAGGTTCCCCTGTGCAAGCCAGGCCATATTATTGTCAAGGAAACCACAGGGAATAGCTCTCGGCTTCCACAAGCCGTGTTCTCTGTATGTCTGCTGTTACATATAGCCTCCTATTCCTGTTGCTGTAGAATCAGGTAGCTCATGTCCGCAAGAGTGATGTTTGAGCAAATGTGATTTTGATGACAAGTTTTATGCTGCACTATAAAAACAGAAACATGCACACACAGCGAAGCTCTCTTATTCCTTTATCTGCTGTGGATGCTGTTATATTGACCATCTTTGCAACACACTGCCCCCCAGCAGTTTCTGTTTTTATTTAGTTCTCCTCACCTGCATCCTCGGATAACAACTGACACAGTAAATTGACGTTTTCACAGCACTGTGCCAGCTCCAAAAAACATACAGTTGTGTTCAAAATAATAGCAGTCCAACATCACTAGCCTCATAAATTATATTTTCTAGTAGCAGTGATATTTCTACATCAGCAAATAATTTCCCAGTAAGTGTTGTAGAGTCCTAGAAAACCAACAGAGCCAACAGTCATGACATGCATGCTGCTCATTCTGTGGAATTGAATCTGGAATTGAAAGGGGCATGTTCAGAATAATAGCAGTGCTGTGTTCAATTAGTGAGGTGATTGATTTTGTGATGACAGGTGTCAATTATGGCCCATATTTAAGGAAGGAAGGAAGCAAATGTTGTGCATGCTGGTTATAGTGCATTTTACCCTGAAACTCTCAGCAAAATGGCTCATTTCAGACATTGCTCTGAGAAACGGCTAACTTTGATTAAAATGTTGATTGGAGAGGGAAAACACATAAGAAGTGCAGAAAATGATAGGCTGCTCAGCCAAAATGATTTCAAATGCCTTAAATGGCATCCAAAGCCTCAACGACGTGGGGAAAAGTCCCATTGTTGAAAACCAGACATGTACTGAATAAGTTAAGATTTGCCAAAGGACACATTGACTGGCCAAAGGACAAAGGGAGCAACACTCTGTGGACTGATGATGTTTCTAAATAGTTGTGTGATGTGTAAATTGATCTTGATTTTATCTATTTTCAAAAACGTATGTGCACTAAACCACAATTTTTTGTTTCTGGTCACACAGTTAAGTGTTGTTAAAATCCTAGGGGAAACACTGATCAGTAAATTTTAATGTAATTGTTTATAATATCCACAAGCGTCTATACATTGATAGGCATGAGATACTCTAAATGTAATTAGTTCTGAACCAATGCCTGTGCTGTTTACCTGCCTCTACCCCTGTTTTTAATCACTTGGCTAATGACATACAATAATATTATTAATCTCTGCTGAGTTCTTCATGCCTTCCTTCACTCATTAATGCATTTTCTCTTCATCACCTACTGGTTTTATCACACCCTCAGCACTTTGTCCTTTCCCTCCCTTTGCTTGTTTCTAATGTTGTTTTCTTGGCTGCTACATATTCATTCACACACCTAGATGCTCATTTGTTTGTCCATTCATTCATTGATTCCATCGATCCCATGCTCTCCTTCTCCTCATGCCCATATATAATCAATGCACCTCTTTGTTTGGTCGTGTTGTTTAGAAGCCAAGCAGCATGTTAAAGGCTAAAGATGCTTGACTTCATCCAAAAACAACTGATGCTCTTAGTTCTTCTGCTTCCTCCGTTCTGTACAGTAACCAAGTCACTTTTTAATGTCAGGGCTGCTGCTAATGTAGCCCAGGAAGTAGGGCTGCACAATTAATCGAATTTTAATCACTATCACGATTTTACTTCCCAAATCAAATTGCGTGATAGCGCATAGCGCATCTACCGCTCCGTAAACCCCTGTCTGATCATGAGCCAGTCAGAGTTGTTCCTGCACCGTGCAGCTTAGTTTTCTAGATGGAGACAGTCCCAGAGGACAGAGTAACGGGAGGAAACTCAACAGATGCAGTCGGTTATACGTCCCCCTCAAGGTTTACCAGTTTACCAGTAAACGCAACATTTTGTCCCGTCTGTGTTATCAGACAACAGCAGTGAGCAGTGCTAGTTCTAGCAGGGCTCTAGGGCGAGAGTAATATTTTTCCTCTACGACGCACCGGTGCTAATGTCCTCGCATCCGCTGCAGTGTTCTTTATATGGATATGGTTTAATTTTGCGTTACATGACCCATTTCTTCTGCAAAGCCATGCCTGTTTTTAGATCTCTCCTCTACTCTCCTCTTACTCTCCATGCAGCCCGGCACACAGCGGGGCGGGTCCACACTTCTGACATACGTCCACCGTTTTAATTGTTATTAACACAGCTGTATATTGTTAAGCAGAAGAGGCAAACCTGTATTTGTTCCAGTGTTTCCGCTGGTAACTCTGCTATCGCGGCCGCCACAACAAAAACAGAAGAAGTTATTGAATGCAACTAACTTCAGTTGGTAGAGTAATAGCGTGGAGACGGAGCATGCTGGACCTGGGCCAGAGATGTGACCCATGGTCAGAATATCATAGTTCATAAAAATGCAGCGCAGTGACAATACACATAATGTCGACGTTCGACCCGTGCTGGACCCTTCATAATGGGTCAGCCGTCTCTCTGAGCCTATGTGACAATAAAATTTGTTTTGGTTAAAATCAACAAATAATCGTGAAAATATCATGATCACAATATTGATCAAAATAATCGTGATTCTCATTTTGGCCATAATCGTGCAGCCCTACCAGGAAGGCTGTCACTGTTTGCCATCTCTCTCTCTGTCTCTCTTGCCAATGTGTCCCGGCGATCCTGCCACCCTCTCAGACCTGTCCTATATGAGCGATGGAGTGCGCCAGTGTCTGTCTCCTCTGGCCTTACATATTGATGACTTGGGCACCAGCATAAAGCCAGCAAGGATTGGTCAGGAAATAAGTTGCTGTCGACCAGCTTTAAAAAAAGATTAAAGATTTTGTACTTGGCCCTGCACACTCCACTCTAATAATCGCCCCCGCCTGCCTTTGCTCTTCCTCCCTGGGCCCAATGTATTGAGTGGGCTGTGGGGTTATAAAGTTCCAGCTGGCAACATTTGTTTAATTACTTAAATAGATTAGATCAAAGCTTTTTAAGCAATTATGTCAGTGCTTCCAAGGCCCTAACACGGTGATAAATGGATTAATTCAGCTGGACTCGCGTACAGCAAACATTTCCTTTACAGGGTCAAATGGGGGTCAGTCACAAGTGAGCTCAATGCGGGGGTGTTGTATCGAATAACGAGTAAAGTGCATTGTGAACATAGACTGCGCTACAGTCCCAGACATTAGGAGAGAATAGCAACCTTGAGCTTGTTCAGTTGCAGTAGGTCAACATTGAGAATGAAGATAAGTAACATTGACCCAAAAGCTTTTAAACCATATTCTGCTGTCTCTCATAGCCAATGACAGATCAGGGAGACAGACACCAAGAGGAAGCCGCACAGGGTGCAGGAAGTAATCTCTCAGGAAACAAAGGCTCCACTTCATGTCAGACAAGCTCCATTAGGTTGTTTGTATGTGTGTCTGCCATTTATTGTGAGGGACAAAATGCTTGGATAGCAATAGTCTTTACCTACTCAACTGTGTGTCTACATGTGTGTGATGCTGGTGTTTGATTTTGTGTGCAAAGGCATATGTGGAAGTGGAGGGATGTAGGGGACAACTGGGAGCCTGGAGGGTAGGGGCTGCTTTGTGTTTGTGTTTTATGGAGCAGGACCACTGAGACAACTAGGATGTTCTTCAAAGTAGGAAGTTTATGAAGACTGCTGTGAATACTCCTCGGTAGTTGTGTCATAGGTAGCAACCTTGTCATTTATGGGCTACCATAGATTGTCTCCTGACAGCGGCGTTTGTTGTCAACGGTTGTCAAGCTAGCCAACAGCAAAGTACCTGGGGAAGTATCAACGTTAGTCACTTGGTAGAAATGTGTTCCAGACTGACGGAAAATGTATCCATCACCAGTTCCAGTCATGTCTCTCTCAAACGTGCCGTAAAGAGAGGTTGGCAACGAGCACAAGCAATTTCAGGGACAGAATATTTTTGTTGAGCACAGGGGCACCCCTACATGTCTCATATGAACAGAGAAAGTTTCGGTGTACAAGGAATACAACATCAGACGTCATTACTCAACTAGACATGCTGAGGAGTATACAGAATACCATGGAAATGAGAGAAAGAACCGGGTCGCCAACCTTAAAAATGTGTATTGAAGCAACAAGATTTAGTCATAAAAGCAAAAAGAGAAGTTGATGATGGTTGCACATATCTAGATGTGAAAAGCGTTTCAACCACCATCCTTCAACAATAAGTCAAAGTACAGGTCCATCCTTACTGATGAACATCTTCAAGCCATACTGAGGGTTTCCTCCCTTAAGCTGTCTGGGAAGAAGCGCTGCCAGGTCTCTGGCAGCAAGGAGTAGGCAAGAGAACCGATGTTCTGAAGAACCGTTCATGTTCATGTTCAAGAAAACATTCACGTTGAAGAACTGTTAATAAAGAAGATTGGATCGGTTGTTGTCCTTTTTTTGGAATACTTTATGTGGCCCAGACTCTCCTCCACGCGGCCCCCGGTAAGTTGAGTTTGAGACCCCTGCTCTACAGTATGTATGTTGCAATCATTCAGTAGTAATAGGACTTGCTATCCAGTTGCAAATGACTTTAAAAAAAAATATATATATATAAAGCAGAATCCAGTATTCACGAAACAAAGAATCAATCAGGATGTGAGTTTGCATGTGTAGGATTGGCCAACGTGCCTTGCCAGATGAACCTGCATCATTTGAGCTAGATTACTTTTGCCCGACAACCCTGCTTTTTTTGCCAAGCCTCACATCAGCAGCATAGTCTTATTCAAGTGGAGAGTGGCTGAGTTTTTCTGTGCAGAGATGAAGTGGGTCTGAACATGGCCTGAACCCCTCAGAGACCCGTGATTTACTATGAATATGTCCTGTTTGATGAAATACGGTGCACCTGTATGTTTTGACAGTAATTGTTCCTTGTTTGACTGCAGAGCTTAAAGGTAAGTATGTCGGTTTATCCTTTAAAAATTGTTTTTTAAATTGCCTTTTGAAATATTCAAACGCAGACTCAGA
>NW_022605171.1:0-17838 GCF_008692095.1 Etheostoma spectabile | reverse complement strand
CCGGTAAAGAGACTACCGTCTGAAAACGACAGAGGTGCCCAGGGAGAGGAAAGCAGGAGATTAGTAAGAAGGGAAGATACAGATTGGAGAGATAGCACAAGGTCGGGAAGATTAAAACCAAACAAGCAATTCAGTGAGAGGGTCTGACTATGAATCATTTGTAAGGCAAACACAAGGGCACAGACGTTTTAATGTCTGGAGCTGAAAACGGAGTCTGATGTCCGCCAGAAAAACTGAATTCTATATCTTTAGGTGCAACTGAAGATACTACCTGCAAATAAAGCCACATTGGCATGTCGTGGATCATACGGGCAACGTGCCATCCCACTGACAGGCTCTCCACCATGTCTAGAGTGTCTCTCTGCAAAAGGAAAAAATGTATATTTATATATTTATATAGATAAACAAACTGGTAAGCACACATAGAATGTCCAGCTGACAGATAGACGGATACTAACAGTGTAGTTGGCACACAGCGGTTGAAGGCGTTTGTCCACATACAACAGGCCGCCATGCTGGCTGAGCAAAACCTTGATGAAATTACGGCACTCTCCCTATAAAAAAAAAAAAAAAAAAAAAAAAAAAAGACAAAGGAACCATTAAAGAGGAGAGGAAAATCACAAGCTACCGGTTTCAAACTTAAAGCTAAGCTCAATTACCAGTGAGAGCGAGAAGGCGGCAAGTGTTGAAGTATGAAAATGCAGCTTAAAACAATCCTCAGAGGAAATAACATCCTTAACCACACCCCATCTGGAGGAGAATAGCACGGGGAGTTTATATCTGTCGTCAAAGTGGCGGCTGCTGATGGAGCTGTGGTTGAAAGTTGCTACCACTGAATCTGAAACTAAGACGACACTGGTCCCTTTGTGATACTTCATCAAACACTGTCTGATGCCCTGAATTAGCAAAGATGGGAAAATTAATTGATGGAACTCAGAAATTCAACTTTTCTTGGTCTTGAATGATGCTACCTATTACTAGTTTTACAGTATGTGGGAAGTTATATTTTGTTGGAGGAGATTTTAGTAACTACTGGGAATAAGACAGAAGTTAGTTTGCATTTAATTTGCTTAGCTGTGTGTAGTTTGGATCAGTGGAGCTTCATTCCATCCAAATATATTAAAGTTATGATAACTAAATGTATAAAAAATAGATAATGAAACTTAAAGTCCTTTAACAAAAACACCTTAACAAAAAAAACAGGGACGTTGTAGAGCACCCTCTGGTGGACAAACCATGCAACGCCAACACTCACAACTGGTTAATGGATGTTTTGTCCCTTTTTATTTAATTTTTAAAAATATCCATTTATCAGAATCATTTAAATTAATAGTTTAAATATTTACATTTAAAAAAATATAATATATTATTTATATCGGCCATTATAATTGCAGATTCCGAAAAATTTGGAAAATGCATAATATTGTCCCGCCAATACATCGATTGGGCTCTAATCTACAATTTCGAGCTAGCAAGCTAAGAAATTTGGATCTGCAACAAGACAGGCCTGCTTGGTTCTTTGGGGAAGGATTATAAGATTTACAAAGCATATGTTTTATGGCATTTACTCTCTAAATACCTCCCATTACTGATTGTGGAACAGTTACTTCATTTAATATTGGTCTTCCTGAGACTAATTTGGAGAGCTATATGGTGCTGCATCCGCCCAAGACAGTAGTGATTGGTTTTAAGAAATGCATACAACCCAGAGGTTTTTTTTTCCTCTGCAAGAACGTATGGGTGTAGCCAAGCTAATCTAGATCCTTTGCGTTCCACTTCCGGATTGCTCCGGATCTGCAAGAAATTCCGCCAGATGCATTATTTTTTCTGTTTCTTTCCGCTTTCTTTCTGTTAGAATTTTAAATTTGGTGGACTATTGGTAACTGCTGCTCAGATCTCTGCAGGGTCAATCCAGACAGCTAGCTAGACATCTGTCCAATCTGAGGACTATAGTGACCTGGTCCTCAGATCTCTGCAGGGTCAATCCAGACAGCTAGCTAGACTATCTGTCCATCTGAGGACTATAGTGACCTGGTCCTCAGATCTCTGCAGGTCAATCCAGACAGCTAGCTAGACTATCTTCAATCTGAGGACTAGGGTTACCTGGTCCTCAGATCTCTGCAGGGTAAATCCAGACAGCTAGCTAGACTATCTGTCCAATCTGAGGACTAGGGTTACCTGGTCCTCAGATCTCTGCAGGTAAATCCAGACAGCTAGCTAGACTATCTGCTCTGAGGACTATTGACCTGGTCCTCAGATCTCTGCAGGGTAAATCCAGACAGCTAGCTAGACTACTGTCCAATCTGAGGACTATGGTTACCTGGTCCTCAGATGTCTGCAGGGTCAATCCAGACAGCTAGCTAGACTATCTGTCCAATCTGAGGACTATGGTGACCTGTCCTCAGATCTCTGCAGGGTCAATCCAGACAGCTAGCTAGACTATCTGTCGCTCTGTGTGGAGTTCAGCACCGCCCATGGATCCTGATTGGTTTAACCCTTGTGTTGTCTTCACTTTCGGGACCCTGTTGCAGGGCTGCCAACTTTTCCAAAAACCTTGGAGTGAGATTTGGGGGGGCCAACCCATATTTTGCCGCGTACAAAGCAATTTCTTTGGCTCTTTCAGCATCATTATACTTCAGGGTTTAAATTGGGATTTGTTATATGTGGGGGGATGGGGCTCTCCCTAGGGGGGTCTGGGGGTATGCCCCCCCAGGAAAAATTTTTGAAAAATAAACCATTAAATGGCACTTTCTGGAGAGTTTTGTGCAAAAAAATGGAGAAATCAAGTCTTGCATGATATGTGCAAAACTGTAGGGTCAAGAGCCTTTGTGTTGTTGTAGTATCAATAGGTATTAGGGCTTTTAGCATTTACATTATATACATTATTAAATTCTTATGATATAAGAACTGACCCAGACAATGTGCCACACATAATGACCACATGAAGAACAGTAGCATATGTCAGCAACAGCTAAGAAGATTTGGGTCTGTGGGGAACAGGTCCAGGGGTCCCTGGTGTAGGGACCAGGGACCCAAAGTTAAATTAATGTTGAGGGAATCACTAAGACCACTGAAATTCTAAAGAATGAGAACCACTGATCTACATAAATTCTAATCCTTTAACCTTTGTGTCAAGCTCAGTAATGTTTGGCCCTCATCCTCTGTGCCCCCCTTACTGGATTTACTTTTTTGGGAAAATAAAGACTATTGTTCATTTTATAAACATTAATGATTATTTACAGTTACATTTAGAGATGCACAGAGGTTAGAGAAGCACTATAGTGGCCCAAAGTTGCAGTATCGTATAGTTATAGTATATATAGTAGGCTATAGCTCAGGTGTTGTTCATCAGATTTCTGCTCATGTTTACAACTTTGTGCACACTCACAATATAACTCCTCCCCATCTCTGTTGTCCGAGATGTGAAGAGTTGTAATATAGTCTGCTGTGCATGTTATTGCTCCGCTGATATGGTGGATCTCATTCAGAACCGTCTGACAGACACAGAGGACCATCTGGGTCTCTTAGAGGAGGCTGTACGTTGCGCATTATCGGAGGACTACACGGATGCAACGCGTCACTGCTCCCCCACAGCAGAGCGGGTCCACCAGCCGCGCTGCTCACCTCTATTGTTACAGAGAGTGGACACGAAGCGACGGACGGGTCTGTAATACTCAGAGCACATACCTGAAGCCGGGAAACGCACCTGGGATGCTCGTGAAAAAAAATGTTTTCAGTTTGCGAACTTCACACGTGACACTTCAGCGTGAGAAATCGGGGGTGTGGCGTGTGAAACCAGTCAAATGCGTGTGTCTCACGGCCAATGCGTGAGAGTTGGCAGCCCTGCTGTTGTATCCCTCGTGACTTATTTGGTTTTTAACCCTTGAGTTGTCTTCCCGTCGACCGGTGCAACTTGTTGTTTTCTCTCGTCAAAATTGAACCTTTTTTCAAACGTTTTGGTCGTCTTTTTCAAGGTTTTGGTCGTCTTTTGTTGCTTTCCCCCTGATGTTTTTGTCATTTTCTTTTTTGCGCCTTTTGACATTTTTATGTTTTTTTTCCCCCCCCATGTTTTAAATCTTTTTGGACATTTAGTCACTTTTTTCAATGGTCTTTCATAAAAAAAGTTTTTTGAATGCTATAAAATTAACAAAACATCCAAATTTAAAGAAAGCATGGGCTGATCATTTATTTTACTTGTGAAGAGCGTTGTAAGGAACAATCTGCGTTATTTTTCTTAATTTGTCGAAAGACACTTTTCTGATACAGATTTTATTTTTTCAAAATGGGTCAATTTTGACCCGAGGACAACACAAGGGTTAAAGAAATGCCGTTAAACCACAGCACGGTTTTCCTCCCATCCCCAAATGCTATGTGAGTAATAAGAATAGTAACTTTTATTTATATAGCGCCTTTGCAAGAAACCCGAGGACACTTTACAGAATTACTGAGGCTAGGCTAAAGGAGGTTGTAGGCTGTGGTAAACGGGTGGTGTTTCAGGAGTTTTTTTAAATATGTTTGGATTTCTGCAGGGAGGGTGTTTCAGTGGGGTGGGGCTGCAACATTAAAGGCTCTGGTCTTGATTACCAGACGGTCCTTAAGCGCGCTTTGGAGGAGGGTCTGGCAAAGTGAGACTAAGCCGACCTTACTCCGTATGCAAAACTAGGCTCTGTGTACCAGCATGTTTAAAACCTCATAATGTACCCCTATCTTTAATTTTCTTTAATTTAATCTGAACAAAAACATAACGGGGTGGTTATGCTGGTCATGCTTCCTGGAGTCTCTGCTGATTGGCCCAGGCAGCGGCTGTATGATTACACAAATATGACAGTGTGTAAGACCTGCTTTTGGAAAGAGCCACGCAAGCTGTTTTCCTTGTGTTTGTGCTAACTAAGCTAACCAAACTGCTGGCGACAGCAAACATGTATACACCTGTTTTGTAAATATGTAGCGGAGCCAGCAGCTGGTAGCCTAGCTTAGCCTAAAGACTGCAAGCAGCCATATTTGCACATCATTTTAGTGTTTGCCAAATGTCAACCAAACACTGCTCTGCCATTAATTAATCATGCTTATCAACTCATAGTATTCCACTGAGTGTTTGATCTGCAGAGGCTCATCGGTGTTAGTTATTATTGTGGTTTAATGACCGAGCAAGCAGAGAAGGAAAAAAAAAAATTCTAATGTGGAATTTTCTCCTGATAATATATTGGTAATAACTGTTATTGAGATGCTATGAGAGTAATTTGGTAGACCTTTTTCATGACAGACCCTCTGATATTGGCACAGTTGGAAAGCACAGGTTGAAGTAATAAAGGAATAGTTTGACATGTTATGGCTTGTTTTGCGACGATATCTTACCTGGATATAGATGGAGGATTAATTTTCAGTAAAACCATGAGGGTGGTATTAATCTTCTTAATTAACCGGGCAAAAAAGTCTATTTCCAAAACACTATTCCTCTACCATCTGTAATAATGAATGCATTCCATTCAGTTCAATTCCCAGGTATGCTAGCTTACTGGCACACCTGAACACAACAGAGCCATCCTTAATGTCATTAGTTCCACCTGTGCTATCCCTGCTGTAACATTTCCAAATGTCTGCTGTGAGAAATGTCTATTTTTGGACTGTGATAACTTTTACTGCATACTTACCTGATGATCTATTGGACTGTAAATCATTAGTTCGGGTCTAGCGCTGTGTGTCAGATGATTGCGACATTTAGTCTGAACCTTATAATTTATCTCTTCATCTGAGTTAGCTGGCTTTAGCTTCTCCTTTCTGTCTTTTGTCTTCTTCCTCTCCCAGATCATCTCCACCTCTCCACCTTGGCCAAGTCTTTCTCTTTCTGTCTCGTATCACAGCTTTAATTTTCCTCTTCTTTCCCCTGTGTTTCTTTGAAGCAACACTCTTTTTTTTCTTACTACCTGGTGGCTATGCAATCCTCCTTTGGGTTTCTTCACCACTTTCGTCCACTACGCAAATCCATCCCATCCCATCCCTACCTACATCTCCCTCTCATCTGATTTCAAACAGTTTCCTCCCTAAGGCTGCGTCACTCTTTCTGCTCAGTTTGCTTTATAATGTTTCCTCTTTCCTCTTCTTTTTTGAGTTCCGCACAGATAGGATTTTGCCAGTGGCACTGGCTACATTAAACAATAAAAGCATATGTTTTTGGGTTTACACCCTGTCAAGCAAGCCACCATCCCCATCACACCTTTGTAGATTTGATCACATTCCCTTTATACCTCAGAACATTGTCAACTACCACTTTATATACACACACAATTTCCCCACTTTCTAGTCTTCCCTACAGGCTTCAATTGAGATACCGAAGGAAATTGGCACTATGCAGGTGTGCATGACAATAACTTTCAAGCTTCATGGACATCTCTCAGCCTGGGTAGCGTCCACCGAGCTATGCGATTACTGATGCACTGATTCTGTATCAACAAGATCAAATTTGCGTAAATGACATATCCAGGAGCCCCTGCAGGAATAAGTTTTCTCTAACAGCTTTTATGTCTGCCCATGCATGTGATAGTAGATGGGATGGTGCTGATGCATGTAAGAGTGGATCTCAAAGTCAGAGTGTACCTCGTGCTTGCCCTTCATCCGGCACACTCGGATGTCGTTTTATTGGATTCCCAGTCCGTTTTCTGCCAAAGGAACGAAGCCCAGTCAGTTTGTTGTTGTGTGTGTGTACATGATCAGCTGTTAGTGCATGCTTGGTTTGTCGTGTGCGGTGGAGACATGAGTCCTACCTTGCTGTAGAACATCTCATCCCCGCCATGTTATCCAGCTCTACTCTGTACAGGTCATCTCTACAAAACACACAATGCAGTACTATTACTGTTTCAATGAATACTATAGGATATACATTATAAATGTAAGAAGGGGCTCAGCAAGTATTCAATGTTTTCAGCCACCATTTTTTATTTGTTGTTGTTTTTCAAATTAATTTTAGACTCAAACTGAATGAACAGAGCGACCGGCTAACAGAGTTACTGTACTGCAGCTATGCTACATAACACTCATTTAGCAAAATATGTGTATGTTTGTGTGTATATGCGAATGTAGGATCTGTGATGCTCATAACAGTGGCCCTGCTGTTGTTGTGCATTAGAACACATTTTTTATCAGCACACCATTTTCTGTAAGACTGCCACCTGTTTGGTGTTTTTATGTGACACAAATGTGCTGAAGCCGTGGAATTAAAAATGCGATGGAATTGTGAAATCTTTTATTTACATGAGGTGGATTGTATCATTATTTGTTTCATGCATTTGGTATGCATTCATCGTCTTGTTTATTACCAACTATCTTTGCATCAGGTGGACCGGATTGGGTCCGGGGAACACTATTTCCCATAAATGTGAACAAACAGCTTTCACTTGAACATTCAACAATGATGACTGAATGCTTCGTCGCCACAACAACTGAAAATGTCCTCTTCAGAATGACAGCAGACGGAGGCTGTGGCATCAAATGAAAGCAAAATGATATTTATGGGAGCACGTCGGTAACACACAGTTTGGAGGCGGTTGCCGTTGGTTACCTGGCTCCTATGTAGAGCGTGCGGTTGACTTGGAGGACCGTCTGAATGTGCAGCTCCTGTCTCTGAGCTGAACGATGAGCTCTGCCCAAGAACACCGGATACCTCCGCACAACTGACATGACACACAGACAAAACACACAAATAGAGTGAACGCTGACTTAGAAATAAGGTGCCTGCTCAAGGATGCAGTTAATGACAAAGCGAGTACTCTTCCCATCTATATTTACCCTAAAAACTTTTCTAACCTTCACTTTAATACTGTCTCCTCATTCGTGATGCTTTGTTCAGAAAAACAAAGGTAATGGATAGAGATGAATGGTGCAGCAGTTAAAGTACACTGGAACACTTAAATCCTCTCAGTGTTTTTTTTTCCGCTTTTGTTGATGCATGCAGCCCCATAATGAGTAAAACTGTGTGCAACCATTATTGTAATTTTACCGTGAAAAACGGCATCCCCTCTCCCCTCCACCGGGGGTCAAGGAGGGGTACAGACCTAAGGCTTCTCCGACTCTCCAAGACCCTGCTCTCACATCAGACCTCGTGAGAAGTAGTACCAGATAAGTGGCGAGAGTACGTGGCAGTATCAGAGTACGGAAAGTTCCGAGAGGATGAAACGCTCTCCACAGGGAGCCCATCATCAGGAGACAGATTGGGAGAACGTCCTCATTGTCCTTGACTGCAGGGGAGGGGAGAGAGGACGTAGCGATCCCATCTCCACCTGTCTCCTCCCTTTCTCTCTTCCACCCCTCAGCCTTCTCGCTTGTCATCCGTATCACCCATCCAATCCAATTGTCTCCCACTTTTTCATCTTCCTGCACCCCTCAAATCCATACAATCATTTCTCTCGGCTCTCGTTCTGTCTGTCTTTATGTCTTTCCTTCTCTCTGCTACCTATAGGAGTAAAGTCTCTTTATTTATCTGTACCCTGGACAGCAAGAAACCAGCGCCACACCAAAGCTCTGCCCCTTGACCCCCCGATGTCCAGATCCACTTGAAGCCATTCATCATCAACGCGCACATGCAGTCACACACTCTTACACACACAGCGGGAAGGAAACATACCCTCCACGGGGACATAGCTGAGTGGACCGGTTTTCTCTGGGACTAAGCCATCCGCCAGTCGAAGCAGCAGGAGAATAACTAAAGAGAGGCCGCGGTCGCCATGGCAGCAACACACATGCACTGAAGAGACAGGGGAGAAAAAACATCAATATAAAATATTAAATGTATGCTGTGTTACGCTATATGTTTCTTAATTACCAGCTGACTGGCGAACAGGGTCAGAAGTGCAGCATGGTGACTGCTGCCACCAACCCGGCTTTCAGCATGGAGCGTATGTGTTTGTATTGTCTGCTTTGTGGGTATGAGGATCTATTGTCAGAAATGTCACTCCATTGTTCACAGATTGCATAGAAGGGGGATTCTCACAGTCATATAACACACCAAGAGACCAAAACATTCACAGAATTACAAAGCCACTTTGGGAGGTAACGCTCCTTTCATTAATGGGTTTCTATAGGGAGATGTGAAGGATATATTATGGGTAATTTGCAGCAAGAAGGAATAGCTGAAGAAAGTGTAAAAAGAAGGGACGAAGGGTTGGTGACCCGGTAAGATGACACTCTTTCTAAAGGTCTAAAGTCAAGTATGTATTGCTCTAAATCCCGATCAAGGAGAAGGGAAGGGAAAAGATTTTGGATTTTATAAAAGCTAAGAGGCCGCAAAGGGTCACAATGTGCTGTTGAGATATGCTCACACACCACCACACACACACACACACACACACCCCCCCCCCCCCCCCCCCCACACACACAACACACAGTATTTCAGCACAGCGGTGCTTTGAGCTAAATGCTAACATCAACCTCCAAAATGCTCAGAGTGACATGATAACATGCTGATGTTTAGCAGCATAATGTATATGTAGGCATTTGCACCATCTGATTTTAACATGCTAACATTTGCTAAAATGCTAGCAAAATACAAAATATCTATATAAATATAGTTAAGGATAAAAGCAGGTAATTGGACAGGATAGGCATGCAGTGGTGCTGATGGTTACAGAGAACAATGCTACATTATGCGGGTGTTGCAGTCTGTTACAAGACCCCCGCAGTCTCATTCAGGGTGTTGCCATTTAACACAAGGCCATAGCTGTGGTTGATTGCAGCTGTTGGGTCATAAACCAAAACTGGGACACTGGGAATTTTGATCTGATGAAGGCACTAGATGAAAAAAGTCAAGGGAACACCAAAGTCATGGGATGCATCATATCATGGGGACCATGAGTATCTGAGTGAAATGGAAAGGCAATCCCTCCAATAGTTGTTGAGGCATTTCAGTTGGGCCCAAATTGGTGGACTGGCCAAAAAAAAGGTCAAAAACCCACGTAGAGGGGGTCAAACCCGCTCAAAACAAGGCCACCATGCTCTACATCTGCATCTCATCTCACATTTAAAGACAGGACAGTGGACTAACACTGCTGCACATACCAGTTATAAAATGTGGCAGCCACGCCATCAACACATGTATAAATGTAGAAGCTCTTCTATGCATCTACTCAAAATGCCTTTGGCTCAGCTACAGAGTCTTTGATGTGAGAATACTTTGAAAAAGAAGAGCGATATAAGAGAAGAAAAGACAAGACAAAAGTACTTCTCCGTTTTTTTGTCTTGGGTTGTTTGCGAGTGCTGGTAAAATCCTCGGATATGTAGAATTTGATGGAACACAGCTGAAAAGAAAGGTTAGAAATTGAAGAGAAATGTGCGAGGAATATGAACGTCGGTCCCATCAATCAACCTAAACACTGTGTTACATGTTTCCCCCCCCCCCCGCTTTTTTCCCTTTCATCCCCCCTCCCCCGTCTCGCTCCGCCATAACACACCTCCTCCCGTCATTGCTCTTTCTTTTTATTCCTTTCAGCTGGTCTGTTCCAGGATTTGAAAAAAAAAACCTACGACTATTTTTCAAAGGCAGAATAACAGGTAGAGAGGTAGATTTGCTAGTTTGCTCAGGTGATGACAGCTGCTATTTGAAGCACCCAGATGCACCCATGTAACACGCACATACTACTACATAAGCACATTCACCTGTGTTGCCAACAACATCAGATTGGGCATCCGTTTGAGTAACCGCTGTTTGAGGACATCAGTGAGGCGATGTGGTGCTGGCAGACTATACACTGGGGAACACTTCGAATTAAACTCTAAACCAGAGATTGCAGGTGTGACATCTCTAAGCCGTCCCTCATCAGAAGCACCGGAGAAGCCCTGAGGGAGGGTGGGAGGGGGTGTGGGGGTGGGTTAAATCTGAATCTTTATTAGGAGTCCATGAACTAGAACTGACTGAGTCAGGTGTGGGTCACACTCTTTTCATTATGGATCCAAATTTGAGCATCGAATGAAATTCGCTGTCTTGCATGGACTGAACTGATGGATGGATGGATCCAATGAGCGTGTGTTCCAGTGTGATTGTGGTGTGAGTAAAAAAAGAAATCCCCTCCTTGTTTTGAGCCATAACTCAGTCAAATCTGAACACACGTAAATGATACACACATTTTTAGGACATACGATGCGTAATAAATTCCTCCATGAAAGCGCTCAGAAATTATATAAACAAAGACGTAAAGACGTGCCTGAAGATCTTCACATTTTCCTTCAGTATCAAAGTAATCTAGTGACAGTTGTCTGTACATCCATTGGTATACATGCAGACAGGACTCCTAATGTCTAATTCTGTATACAGTTACCCTCACCTTTCACGGTCTTGCTGCTTCCCGGATTTGCATCGTGCATTGTTTTCTGCATTCTGATTGGCTGAACAGTCTCTCAGCTTCTTCTCTACCTGCGTGTCAATAACGTCGCGGTTTTTATACACGTACGAAAAAACACCACCTGCACCGCGGGCTTTTAAGAAGAAAAACCCGCTACAGAGCCGAGTCAGGATGCAGCGGCTCAGTCAGAAGAGCAGGAAATACACCGCGAGTCACTATTTTTCCTACTTTGTATTTTTTTCAGAATCATTTTTCATTTTCTCTTCTCCCGTTCTAATCGAGACTCTGGTCGCGGTGATGATTAAAATTATTATTTTACAGTACAGTAGTTATTTGTAAAAAAACGTTATGCAGTACTTTTATTAGTAAACAAATGCTTGGGCCTGTAAAAAGGGTTGTTCTTTGGTTTCAATGTATTATGGAGTATTTCATTGTATAATAATTGTAAAAAAAAAAAAAAAAGATTACTACTTCACGGATTTCGCCTATCACGGGTTCTTCTTGGAACGTAACCCCCGCGATAAACGAGCGTTCACTGTACTGTTAATGGTGCCAATTTGCCAAAATGCAAACCAACATAGAGTTAAAAAAAAAAAATGCTTTAGTAGTTGTACACTGAATCCATGGCGGCATTATACTTCCTGTTTACATACAAGGAACCTGTGAATATTTTGTCCTATAGTTTCTTTGTTTACATCCCCCAAGCACCATGGACATTGCAATAGTTGGAATTGTATATATCACTGTATCACAATCATTTTGTTGCATAAATCTGTCCTCAAACAGTACAATTCATATGCAAATGTAAAACATGACTAAGTAGCCCAACCTCTTTTGAAAATAACAATACCTGGCTAATACATGCTGTGACTCTGCTAAAAGCCTACAAGTAAAGAGAAAACAAGCGCTCCTTCCTCCCTTTCTGTTCCTTTCTCTCACACACACACACATGCTACATACCAAAACCCTGCAGCCAATCATTGACGTAGCCTCCTCATTAGAGCGTGTATTGATTAAGGTTATTGATCCATAAGATAAACCATCGGATCTCGGCCATGGCCGACACATCGGATCTCTGCTGCTCGCCAGTGCCACGGCAAAGGCCCTGAGCTATAAAAACATCAAGGGTTGGGAGTTGTCCTTACTGAGGCGAAGAGAGAATAGACAGATGAAAGATAAAAGAGATTTGAGTGAAAGACAAGAAAGAAGGATGAGACATGGCGCCTGCTACAGACTTCCAGCTCATCAAGCTTTAAAAAAGAGACCGTTGGTGACAGAATGAGTTGATGAGGAAATCAAGGAGAGAGAGAGGATCGGGTGGAACGGAGAAAGGGTGTTATGCTATTTGTGACAGGTCGTGTCGGGTGTGATAGGATTAAATGGTGTGACACTGACATGGTTATCATGGGATGCATGTAATGATGGCGACAGCCACACAGTGTAATCTGCCCTCATCCGGCGACCCATTAGCAAATCACCTGCTAACAGTCACATCATTAACCAATCAGCAGGCCATCTGAAGAAACCCAATAACCTGCTTTCCCCTCTTGTCCGTTCGTTTTGTCCTCATCTGCTGGGACTGGCGTTCAATAAAGTGTTTTTTCCCCGGTGTGTTCTGCCACAGCTGATCCAGAATGACAGGGGATAAACGGCATGCTGGGAGATTCCACACAGCCCACAGTATGCAAGGAACCATATGAAAGATATCTATTCAATGATTATGCAATTAATATTTGCCCATTTACCTATCCTAAAATGCCTCAGTGGCCTTAAGTGTATATTGGACATGCTCATGTTTGCACAAGGCATGTCTCAACTGCTGAAAGCTGCTGAGCAAGATCAATATACATCCTGCTAAACAGAGAGAGAATAAAAGAGCCTCCACGCTGAGGGGCGTTCACTGACCACGAGGAAACACTGAGACATAAATGGCCTCAGCAGTCCGCTGCAGATACACGTCTGCTATTGGCTGAGATGCTTGAGCCATGACCTGTGCTACACCCGACTACAGTACAGCCATTCATTAATCTTTAATGTGTGTGGGTATGCATGCCTGTGTGACAAAATCTAAACAAAACTGTTTTCTGATGCGTTGCGATAAATATTTGTGATTAGGTCTACAGGCAAAAGTAGTCCCTCTCTGTCTGTCTCTCTGGTCTCTGTCTCTCTCTCTGTGTCTATCCCTCAGGTCTATTTCTCTCTCAGTCCTTCCCTCTCTCTCTCTCTGTCTTACCCTCTGTCTCTTACCCTCTCTCTCTTTCTCTCTCTCTCTTCTAGCTGCGCCACTCCACTCTGTGCCTTTGTTACCGTAGCAACCAATAGCAAAGCTAGCAGAGATTCTCTATTGCAGTAGATTGAAGGCGAGGAGGGCGGGTTTGCCCCCTAATATAAAACATGCGTACACATGTGTAAGTGTCCGCACACACACACACACACACACACAGATACATGGACACACTGATACATGGACACGCATACACTTAATCGTTAACCCTGATCCCAAATGTTTCATATTCATATGAAAGTGCATGAACACATGGACACAACTAGGGAGGTGGGGGTCCCCTCTCTCTCAGAAAGGAGGGGATGGGGGAGCTGCAAGCATTTTGTCTCCACATTATCCACACTCTGAAGCGACAGCATAGCTGATGTGAAATCAATATGGCAACAATGGACTATATTCATTGAAAACGCAACAATGCTCTTATGTACACTTTTCACTTAGAAAAGATACTTACTGCTGAGAGATTGTTTTTTAATGGGGTTTCACTTTGAAAATATATAATATTTCAGCCGAATCTGAGTGAGCTAGCTGGGTGATCATTGTTCTGTGTTACTGCAAAACCACTCAGACTTGTTAAAAATACCAACTTACTGGACATAAGCAAGTAACTTGATTTTGGACAGAAAGAAGTACGCGTGAGGATAATTCTCCTTTTTCTTAATGCTTTTTGTCTAAGGAAGCTCTGAGACCTCCTCTGCCGGATTATTTTCTCTGTGGAAAAAAAAAATCAAGAAAATTAATCTAACTTTTGATTGATTGATTCCAAACTGGAACATGTCTGTGTTAAAGCAGTAAGTACAAGGCACACAGCACCCATACAGAATATATAAGATATACCAGAGATAATAAGTATTACATGAAGACTCTGCTGAGATGGAATCCTTACAAATTTCCTCCTTTGTAACACACTTGCTACTCTAAGACGGTATGCAGGTTAAAGCCGAATAAAAGGAGGAGGGGCCTGAGGCTAGAAACACAGACACGGGCTAAACTGGGAGAAGTGGGTCACCTTCACACTCAGGACTCCACCCTACAAGCACTATAGCTTCATTATTAGACTTAAAACTGATTTCCACTGTAATGGAAAGGACGTGAACAAAATGTAGCCGGGAGAGAGGTTTTTCTAACAGTGGTGCAGTGCTGATTCCAGATAACTAAAGGTCAGCCAAACATTGTGTGACTATCATAAATCTCTCATAGCGCGTCCATCAACAAAAGTAGGTTGCATTAAGTTGACTTAACAGATGTTACTCTCTCGGGTTTTTTAAGCTTAAAGCAAAGTTTTTAGAGGGACGTTGTGGGCTTGGACTTGGCATTGATTGCTCATTGGTGGTCATGCCTCTTTTTTAAAGATCATATTTCTTTTCTGTGTTCTTAATTCACCGTAAAGACATGCAGTTAAAAAAGGGGAATTTGGAAAGTATAAAAATGTGCTGACTTTGTATTTCAAGATGGAAGTTAGGAATCCTTTCACTCAATTCAGTAAATTTTATGGAGAAATATGAGCACTTTCACACTGGTGTCAACATTCAGATGATCTGATTGCCACTTGATTGAAAATGCATGACAAACACGTAGATTCAAGGGCTCTAACACACCAACCCCATGGCTGACTGTCGGCTCCCGAGGTCAAAAAAGTGCCTCAAACACACCTAAGGCGTCGTTCTGCCCATGCGCGAGACGTAAAAATCTCCATACAGCAGGTGGCGCTAATCTGTTGTTGTGCCCAAGAAAAGAAAACGGGAAATGGCGGATTCATCTCTCTAGACTCTAATAAACACAGAGCACGCTGTCGCCAGTCATGACTTCATCAGAGAGCGCTGACAGTAGTCAAGAAGGACCGTTACTCGCCGCAGAAAATACATGGCTAGTAATAAGAAGATACTGGCGTGGTCATCTCCGGTTTTCTCGTGCACTGATTCGCTGGTCATGGGCTGGCGCTCCAACAATCAGATTGGTCCTTGAGTCTGAATTCAACAAGTCAAATCAGCCAAATGAACACCACATCTCCTCCGACTGACGACGGAACACACCGAACAGACTCAGGGTCGTCGACCTCGCCAGATTGTCCGATGGACAATATCAGTTTGGTGTGTCAGCGCCTTAAAGAATCTAGATGAGTAAAAGCACACATTTAAGATTCCTGAAATATTTTGTCCACCAGGCTACCAGTATTTCGTACAGACAGTGTTGGTTGCTCGCTACTTGCGAGTTTTTTCTTAGAGAGTTAGATGAGAAGGTCGATACGACTCTATATCTCTCCATTTAATATGGCTATTTAGAGGTTATATTAGAATTGGTTTATGTGGTTTAATTTTTTGTTGTAGTTTAGTTTGTAATGCACATTGCATAGCTCCTCTTTTCACCCTGTATGTTGAGCTCTCTGTTTTAGCTACAGAGTGAGGCATATCACTTCTGTACCATCTATGTTTGGAGGTTTTTGTACAGATTAAACCAACAAGATCTAATATGTTGATTAATGAGCTTTGTAATAGTATTTTTATTACCTCAGACAACCTAGTTTGTTTCCAGTCTTCTCTCGTGCGAGGCTAAGCTAATTGGCTACTGGCTATAGTTTAATATTATTCTACAGACTGGGAGGGGTGTCAATCTTCCCATCTAAACCACCAGAACACTAATGTGCATATTTCCCAAAATGCCAAACTATTCCTTTAATTGAACATTGCTGTAAACACTTTCAAAGTGCTTATATTATGCTCATTTTCAGGTTCATAATTATAGTAAGGTTATATTAGAATTGGTTATGTGGCTTAATTTTTAGTTTAGTTGTACTGCACATTGCATCAGCTCCTCTTTTCACCCTGTGTGTGAGCTCTCTTTTTAGCTACAGAGTGAGGCATCTCACTTCTGTACCATCTATTTTTGAGGTGCACATGCACAGTACGTACTGCTACTTGTCAGTTGCAGAGTATGAGGGCGTGTCCTGACAGTACCTGGGAAAGGACTACTAGCCAGTCAGAAGCAGAGTATGAGGCCCTGACAGTACCTAGGTAAGGAACTACTAGCCATCAGAAGCAGAGTATAGGGCCCTGACAGTACCTAGGTAAGGACTACTAGCCAGTCAGAAGCAGAGTATGAGTGTCCTGACAGTACCTAGGTAAGGACTACTAGCCAGTCAGAAGCAAATATGAGGGCCCGACAGTAACTAGGTGAGGACTACTAGCCAGTCAGAAGCAGAGTATGAGGGCCCTGACAGTACCTAGGTAAGGACTACTAGCCAGTCAGAAGCAGAGTATTGCCCTGACAGTACCTGGTGAGGACTACTAGCCAGTCAGAAGCCGAGTATAAGGGCCCTGACAGTAGCCTAGGTAAGGACTACTAGCCAGTCAGAAGCAGAGTATGATGAGGCGTGCTACGCTAGCAGCTAGGAGAGCATTATAACATGTGTTACAAAGTGTAAAGGCTGGACTACAGTAGAGCTGTTTGGAGCTGTTTGTGTAACAGGGTTTCTGTTGGAGATGGTAAGTCCCTTTGGGGGGTACTTTTTGGGCTTTTTCATTTAGTAAACCTATAACGTGCATTATAAAACATATATCACAATAAAGGAAAGGGAAAAGCCAAAATCATAAAATAGCACTTGAGTTGGTATATTGTAATGGTAACCGAGGTAACTGGGGCTTCAGTTTGATGCAATCTCCCATTTAATGTGGCAATGCAGGTAGAAGCACAATATGTCAGAACAAACAGACCGGAGTGAAGAGAAATTAACACATAGATACGTATTATAAATTAATACTAAGACATGTATAAGATAGACAGACCTGTCCAACGTGCACTCATACAAACACGGTGAAACAAAGCCCAATATTCCATCACACGCAAACACATCCACACACACACACACACATACACACACAGACACAATCATGCTCTCTTCAGCTGTGTCCAGTCTTTATCTTTATAGAGGTGGAGGCGATATTCCCTCAAGTGGGCTGCCAGTCTCCTCAGAGCGTCAATCAGAGTAGGGAATCTGTCTTTTGCTGTTAAATTTCCTAAAATACTATTCAACTACAGGGTCATTTATATGCTAATGCAAAGGTTTACCTCGCATAGGCCTTTGACGCAGCTGTTCCGCCGGTTATTTGTGCCTGTGCGAAAGAGGAAAAATGACAGAAACAAGAGAGAATACAGTAGTGAGGGAGGGAATGGAAGAGATGAAAAAGAGAAGACGGTAGGGTAAGACGGAGATGAAGGAGGAGAGAAGAG
>NW_022605170.1:0-19506 GCF_008692095.1 Etheostoma spectabile | reverse complement strand
ATGTCTGGAGCTGAAAACGGAGTCTGATGTCCGCCAGAAAAACTGATCATATCTTTTAAGGGGCAAATGAAGATACTACCTGCAAATAAAGCCACATTGCATGTCGTGGATCATACGGGAAACGTGCCATCCCACTGACAAGGCTCTCCCCACCAGGGTCTAGAGTGTCTCTCGCAAAAGGAAAAAATGTATATTTATATATTTATATAGATAAAAAATGGTAAGCACACATAGAATGTCAGCTGACAGATAGACGGATACTAACAGTGTAGTTGGCACACAGCGGGTGAAGGCGTTGGTCCACAGACAAACAGCCGCCATGCTGGCTGAGCAAAACCTTGATGAAATACGGCACTCTCCTATCCAAAAAACAAAAAAAAAAAAAAAGACAAAAGGAAACCATTAAAGAGGAGAGGAAAATCACAAGCTACCGGGTTCAAACTTAAAGCTAAGCTCAAAATTACCAGTGAGAGCGAGAAGGCGGCAAGTGTGAAGTATGAAAATGCAGCTTAAAACAATCCTCAGAGGAATAACATCCTTAACCACACCCCATCTGGAGGGAGAATAGCACGGGGAGTTTATATCTGTCGTCAAAGTGGCGGCTGCTGATGGAGCTGTGGTTGAAAGTTGCTACCACTGAATCTGAAACAAGACGACACTGGTCCCTTTGTGATACTTCATCAAACACTGTCTGATGCCCTGAATTAGCAAAGATGGGAAAATTAATTGATGGAACTCAGAAATTCAACTTTTCTTGGTCTTGAATGATGCTACCTATTACTAGTTTTACAGTATGTGGGAAGTATATTTTGTTATATTTTGTTGGAGAGATTTAGTAACTACTGGGAATAAGACAGGAAGTTAGTTTGCATTTAATTTGCTTAGCTGTGTGTAGTTTGGATCAGTGGAGCTTCATTCCATCCAAATATATTAAAGTTATGATAACTAAAAGTATAAAAATATAGTATGAACTTAAAGTCCTTTAACAAAAACACCTTAACAAAAAAACAGGGACGTTGTAGAGCACCCTCTGGTGGACAAACCATGCAACGCCAACACTCACAACATGGTTAATGGATGTTTTGTCCCTTTTTATTTAATTTTTAAAAATTCCATTTATCAGAATCATTTAAATTAATAGTTTAAAATATTTACATTTAAAAAAAATATATATTATATTATCGGCCATTAAATGCAGATTCCGAAAATTTGGAAAATGCATAATATTGTCCCGCCATACATCGATTGGGCTCTAATCTACAATTTCGAGCTAGCAAGCTAAGAAATTTGGATCATGCAACAAGACAGGCCTGCTTGGTTCTTTGGGGAAGGATTATAAAGATTTACAAAGCATATGTTTATGGCATTTACTCTCTAAATACCTCCCATTACTGTATTGTGTGAACAGTAACTTCATTTAATATTGGTCTTCCTGAGACTAATTTGGAGAGCTATATGGTGCTGCATCCGCCCAAGACAGTAGTGATTGTTTTAAAGAATGCATACACCCAGAGGTTTTTTTTTCTCCTATGCAAGAACGTATGTGTGTAGCCAAGCTAATCTAGATCCTTTGCGTTCCACTTCCGGGATTGCTCCGGATCTGCAGAAAATTCCGCCAGATGCATGTATTTTCTGTTTCTTTCCGCTTTCTTTCTGTTAGAATTTTAAATTTGGTGGACTATTGGTAACTGCTGCTCAGATCTCTGCAGGGTCAATCCAGACAGCTAGCTAGACTATCTGTCCAATCTGAGGACTATAGTGACCTGGTCCTCAGATCTCTGCAGGGTCAATCCAGACAGCTAGCTAGACTATCTGTCCCAATCTGAGGACTATAGTGACCTGGTCCTCAGATCTCTGCAGGGTCAATCCAGACAGCTAGCTAGACTATCTGTCCAATCTGAGGACTAGGGTTACCTGGTCCTCAGATCTCTGCAGGGTAAATCCAGACAGCTAGCTAGACTATCTGTCCAATCTGAGGACTAGGGTTACCTGGTCCTCAGATCTCTGCAGGGTAAATCCAGACAGCTAGCTAGACTATCTGTCCAATCTGAGGACTATGGTGACCTGGTCCTCAGATCTCTGCAGGGTAAATCCAGACAGCTAGCTAGACTACTGTCCAATCTGAGGACTATGGTTACCTGGTCCTCAGATGTCTGCAGGGTCAATCCAGACAGCTAGCTAGACTATCTGTCCAATCTGAGGACTATGGTGACCTGGTCCTCAGATCTCTGCAGGGTCAATCCAGACAGCTAGCTAGACTATCTGTCGGCTCTGTGTGGAGTTCAGCACCGCCCATGATGATCCTGATTGGTTTAACCCTTGTGTTGTCTTCACTTTCGGGACCCTGTTGCAGGGCTGCCAACTTTTCCAAAAACCTTGGAGTGAGATTTGGGGGGGCCAACCCATATTTTGCCGCGTACAAAGCAATTTCTTTGGCTCTTTCAGCATCATTATACTTCAGGGTTTAAATTGGGATTTGTTATATGTGGGGGGATGGGGCTCTCCCTAGGGGGGTCTGGGGGTATGCCCCCCCAGGAAAAATTTTTGAAAAATAAACCATTAAATGGCACTTTCTGGAGAGTTTTGTGCAAAAAAATGGAGAAATCAAGTCTTGCATGATATGTGCAAAACTGTAGGG
Organism: Etheostoma spectabile; assembly: GCF_008692095.1. Lineage (NCBI taxonomy): Eukaryota > Metazoa > Chordata > Actinopteri > Perciformes > Percidae > Etheostoma > Etheostoma spectabile. The sequence continues at coordinate 16,868 of NW_022605170.1, read as the reverse complement.
TCAAGAGCCTTTGTGTTGTTGTAGTATCAATAGGTATTAGGGCTTTTAGCATTTACATTATATACATTATTAAATTCTTATGATATAAGAACTGACCCAGACAATGTGCCACACATAATGAACCACATGAAGAGACAGTAGCATATGTCAGCAACAGCTAAGAAGATTTGGGTCTGTGGGGAACAGGTCCAGGGGTCCCTGGTGTAGGGACCAGGGACCCAAAGTTAAATTAATGTTGAGGGATCAACTAAGACCACTGAAATTCTAAAGAATGAGAACCACTGATCTACATAAATTCTAATCCTTTAACCTTTGTGTCAAGGCTCAGTAATGTTTGGCCCTCATCCTCTGTGCCCCCCTTACTGGATTTTACTTTTTTGGGAAAATAAAGACTATTGTTCATTTTATAAAACATTAATGAATTATTTACAGTTACATTTAGAGATGCACAGAGGTTAGAGAAGCACTATAGTGGCCCAAAGTTGCAGTATCGTATAGTATAGTATATATAGTAGGCTATAGCTCAGGTGTGTTTCATCAGATTTCTGCTCATGTTTACAACTTTGTGCACACTCAAAATATAACTCCTCCCATCTCTGTTGTCCGAGATGTGAAGAGTTGTAATATAGTCTGCTGTGCATGTTATTGCTCCGCTGATATGGTGGATCTCATTCAGACCGTCTGACAGACACAGAGGACCATCTGGGTCTCTTAGAGGAGGCTGTACGTTGCGCATTATCGGAGGACTACACGGATGCAACGCGTCACTGCTCCCCCACAGCAGAGCGGGTCCACCAGCCGCGCTGCTCACCTCTATTGTTACAGAGAGTGGACACGAAGCGACGGACGGGTCTGTAATACTCAGAGCACATACCTGAAGCCGGGGAAACGCACCTGGGATGGCTCGTGAAAAAAATGTTTTCAGTTTGCGAACTTCACACGTGACACTTCAGCGTGAGAAATCGGGGGTGTGGCGTGTGAAACCAGTCAAATGCGTGTGTCTCACGGCCAATGCGTGAGAGTTGGCAGCCCTGCTGTTGTATCCCTCGTGACTTATTTGGGTTTTTAACCCTTGAGTTGTCTTCCCGTCGACCGTGCAACTTGTTGTTTTTCTCGGTCAAAATTGAAACCTTTTTTTCAACGTTTTGGTCGTCTTTTTCAAAGGTTTTGGTCGTCTTTTGTTGCTTTTCCCCCTGATGTTTTTGTCATTTCTTTTTTGCGCCTTTTGACATTTTTATGTTTTTTCCCCCCCACATTTTTAAATCTTTTTTGGACATTTTAGTCACTTTTTTCAATGGTCTTTCATTAAAAAAAGTTTTTTGAATGCTATAAAATTTAACAAAACATCCAAATTTAAAGAAAGCAGTGGGCTGATCATTTATTTTACTTGTGAAGAGCGTTGTAAGGAACAATCTGCGTTATTTTTCTTAATTTGGTCGAAAGACACTTTTCTGATACAGATTTTATTTTTTCAAAATGGGTCAAATTTGACCCGAGGACAACACAAGGGTTAAAGAAATGCCGTTAAACCACAGCACGGTTTTCCTCCCATCCCCAAATGCTATGTGAAGTAATAAGAATAGTAACTTTTATTTATATAGCGCCTTTCAAGAAACCCGAGGACACTTTACAGAATTACTGAGGCTAGGCTAAAGGAGGTTGTAGGCTGTGGTAAACGGGTGGTGTTTCAGGAGTTTTTTTAAATATGTTGGATTTCTGCAGGGAGGGTGTTTCAGTGGGGTGGGGCTGCAACATTAAAGGCTCTGTCTTGATTAACCAGACTGTCCTTAAGCGCGCTTTGGAGGAGGGTCTGGCAAAGTGAGACTAAGCCAGACCTTACTCCGTATGCAAAACTAGGCTCTGTGTACCAGCATGTTTAAAAACCTCATAAATGTACCCCTTATCTTTAATTTTCTTTAAATTTAATCTGAACAAAAACATAACGGGGTGGTTATGCTGGTCATGCTTCCTGGAGTCTCTGCTGATGGCCAGGCAGCGGCTGTATGGATTACACAAATATGACAGGTGTGTAAGACCTGCTTTTGGAAAGAGCCACGCAAGCTGTTTTCCTTGTGTTTGTGCTAAGCTAAGCTAACCAGCTGCTGGCGACAGCAACATGTATACACCTGTTTTGTAAATATGTAGCTGGAGCCAGCAGCTGGTTAGCCTAGCTTAGCCTAAAGACTGCAAGCAGCCATATTTGCACATCATTTTAGTGTTTGCCAAATGTCAACCAAACACTGCTCTTGCCATTAATTAATCATGCTTATCAACTCATAGTATTCCACTGAGTGTTTGATCTGCAGAGGCTAATCGGTGTTAGTTATTATTGTGGTTTAAATGAGACCGAGCAAGCAAGAGAAGGAAAAAAAAAAATTCTAATGTGGAATTTTTCTCCTGATAATATATTGGTAAATACTGTTATTGAGATGCTATGAGAGTAATTTGGTAGACCTTTTTCATGACAGACCCTCTGATATGGCACAGTTGGAAAGCACAGGTGGAAGTAATTAAAGGAATAGTTTGACATGTTATGGGCTTGTTTGCGACGATATCTTACCTGGATATAGATGAGAGGATTAATTTTCAGTAAAACCATGAGGGTGGTATTAATCTTCTTAATTAACCGTGCAAAAAATGTCTATTTCCCAAAACACTATTCCTCTACCATCTGTAATAATGAATGCATTCCATTCAGTTCAATTCCCAGGTATGCTAGCTTACTGGCACACCTGAACACAACAGAGCCATCCTTAATGTCATTAGTTCCACCTGTGCTATCCCTGCTGTAACATTTCCAAATGTCTGCTGTGAGAAATGTCTATTTTTGGACTGTGATAACTTTTACTGCATACTTACCTGATAGATGCTATTGGACTGTAAATCATTAGTTCGGGTCTAGCAGCTGTGTGTCAGATGATTGCGACATTTAGTCTGAACCTTATAATTTGATCTCTTCATCTGAGTTAGCTGGCTTTAGCTTCTCCTTTCTGTCTTTTGTCTTCTTCCTCTCACCAGATCATCTCCACCTCTCCACCTTGGCCAAGTCTTTCTCTTTCTGTCTCGTATCACAGCTTTAATTTTCCTCTTCTTTCCCCTGTGTTCTTTGAAGCAACACATCTTTTTTTTTCTTACTACCTGGTGGCTATGCAATCCTCCTTTTGGGTTTCTTCACCACATTTCGTCCACCTACGCAAATCCCATCCCATCCCATCCCTACCTACATCTCCCTTCTCATCTGATTTCAAAACAGTTTCCTCCCTAAGGCTGCGTCACTCTTTCTGCTCAGTTTGCTTTATAATGTTTCCTCTTTCCTCTTTCTTTTTGAGTTCCGCACAGATAGGATTTTGCCAGTGGCACTGCTACATTTAAACAATAAAAGCATATGTTTTTGGGGTTACACCCTGTCAAGCAAGCCACCATCCCATCACACCTTTGTAGATTTGATCACATTCCCTTTATACCTCAGAACATTGTCAACTACCACTTTATATACACACACATTGTCCCACTTTCTAGTCTTCCCTACAGGCTTCAAATGAGATACACGAGGAAATTGGCACTATGCAGGTGTGCATGACAATACTTTCAAGCTTCATGGACATCTCTCAGCCTGGGTAGCGTTCCACCGAGCTATGCGATTAACTGATGCACTGATTCTGTATCAACAAGATCAAATTTGCGTAAATGACATATCCAGGAGCCCCTGCAGGAATAAGTTTTCTCTAACAGCTGTTATGTCTGCCCATGCATGTGATAGTAGATGGATGGTGCTGATGCATGTAAGAGTGGATCTCAAAGTCAGAGTGTACCTCGTGCTTGCCCTTCATCCGGCACACTCGGATGTCGTTTTTATTGGATTCCCACGTCCGTTTCTGCCAAAGGAACGAAGCCCAGTCAGTTTGTTTGTGTGTGTGTACATGATCAGCTGTTAGTGCATGCTTGGTTTCGTGTGCGTGCGAGACAATGAGTCCTACCTTGCTGTAGAACATCTCATCCCCTGCCATGTTATCCAGCTCTACTCTGTACAGGTCATCTCTACAAAACACACAATGCAGTACTATTACTGTTTCAATGTAATACTATAGGATATACATTATAAATGTAAGAAGGGGCTCAGCAAGTCATTCAATGTTTTCAGCCACCATTTTTTATTTGTTTAGTTGTTTTCAAATTAATTTTAGACTCAAACTGAATGAACAGAGCGGACGGCTAACAGAGTTACTGTACTGCAGCTTATGCTACATAACACTCATTTAGCAAAATATGTGTATGTTTGTGTGTATATGCGAATGTAGGATCTGTGATGCTCATAACAGTGGCCCTGCTGTTGTTGTGCATTAGAACACATTTTTTATCAGCACACCATTTTCTGTAAGACTGCCACCTGTTTGTGTTTTTATGTGACACAAATGTGCTGAAGCCGTGGAATTAAAAATGCGATGGAATTGTGAAATCTTTTATTTACATGAGGTGGATTGTATCATTTATTTGTTCATGCATTTGGTATGCATTCATCGTCTTGTTTATTACCAACTATCTTTGCATCAGGTGGACCGGATTGGGTCCGGGGAACACTATTTTCCATAAATGTGAACAAACAGCTTTCACTTGACATTCAACAATGATGACTGAATGCTTCGTCGCCACAACAAACTGAAAATGTCCTCTTCAGAATGACAGCAGACGGAGGCTGTGGCATCAAATGAAAGCAAAATGATATTTATGGGAGCACGTCGGTAACACACAGTTGGAGGCGGTTGCCGTTGGTTACCTGGCTCCTATGTAGAGCGTGCGGTTGACTTGGAGGACCGTCTGAATGTGCAGCTCCTGTCTCTGAGCTGAACGATGAGCTCTGCCCAAGAACACCGGATACCTCCGCACAACTGACATGAACACACAGACAAACACACAAATAGAGTGAAACGCTGACTTAGAAATAAGGTGCCTTGCTCAAGGATGCAGTTAATGACAAAGCGAGTACTCTTCCCATCTATATTTACCCTAAAAACTTTTCTAACCTTCACTTTAATACTGTCTCCACTCATTCGTGATGCTTTTGTTCAGAAAAACAAAGGTAATGGATAGAGATGAATGGTGCAGCAGTTAAAGTACACTGGAACACTTAAATCCTCTCAGTGTTTTTTTTTCCGCTTTTGTTGATGCATGCAGCCCCATAATGAGTAAAACTGTGTGCAACCATTATTGTAATTTTACCGTGAAAAACGGCATCCCGTCCCTCCCCTCCCCTCCCTTTCGGATAAGTGAGAGAGTACAGATAAGGTGGAGAGAGTAAGTGGCAGTATCAGAGTACGTGAAAGTTCCGAAGAGGAGGACAACGCTCTCCACAGGGAGCCCTCATCATCAGGAGACAGATTGGGAGAACGTCTCATTGTCCTTGACTGCAGGGGAGGGTGAGAGGAGGACGTAGCGATCCATCTCCACCTGTCTCCTCCCTTTCTCTCTTCCACCCCTCAGCCTTCTCGCTTGTCATCCGTATCACCCCATCCAATCCAATTGTCTCCCACTTTTTCATCTTCCTGCACCCCTCAAAATCCATAACAATCATTTCTCTCGGCTCTCGTTCTGTCTGTCTTTATGTCTTTCCTTCTCTCTGCTACCTATAGGAGTAAAGTCTCTTTATTTATCTGTACGCCTGGACAGCAAGAAACCAGCGCCACACCAAAGCTCTGCCCCTTGACCCCCGATGTCCAGATCCAACGTGAAGCCATTCATCATCAACGCTGCACATGCAGTCACACACTCTTACACACACAGCGGGAAGGAAACATACCCTCCACGGGGACATAGCTGAGTGGACCGGGTTCCTCTGGGAATAAGCCATCCGCCAGTCGAAGCAGCAGGAGAATAACGTAAAGAGAGGAGCCGCGGTCGCCATGGCAGCAACACACATGCACTGAAGAGACAGGGGAGAGAAAAACATCAATATAATATTAAAATGTATGCTGTGTACGCTATATGTTTCTTAATTACCAGCTGACTGCGGACAGGGTCAGAAGTGCAGCAGGGTGACTGCTGCCACCAACCCGGCTTCAGCAGGGAGCGTATGTGTTTGTATTGTCTGCTTTGTGGTGTTATGAGGATCTATTGTCAGAAATGTCACTCCATTGTCACACAGATTGCATAGAAGGGGATTCTCACAGTCATATAACACACCAAGAGACAAAACAGTCACAGAATTACAAAGCCACTTTGGGAGGTAACGCTCCTTTCATTAATTGGGTTTCTATAGGGAGATGTGAAGGATATATTATGGGTAATTTGCAGCAAAGAAGGAATAGCTGAAGAAAGTGTAAAAAGAAGGGACGAAGGGTGTGACCCGGGTAAGATGGACACTCTTTCTAAAGGTCTAAAGTCAAGTATGTATGCTCTAAATCCCGATCAAGGAGAAGGGAAGGGAAAAGATTTTGGATTTTATAAAAGCTAAGAGGCCGCAAAAGGGTCACAATGTGCTGTGTGAGATATGCTCACACACACACACACACACACACACACACAACCCCCCCCCCCCCCCCCCCCCACACACACACACACACAGTATTTCAGCACAGCGGTGCTTTGAGCTAAATGCTAACATCAACCTCCAAAAATGCTCAGAGTGACAATGATAACATGCTGATGTTTAGCAAGGCATAATGTATAATGTAGGCATTTGCACCATCTGATTTTAACATGCTAACATTTGCTAAAATGCTAGCAAAATACAAAATATCTATATAAATATAGTTAAGGATAAAAGCAGGTAATTGGACAGGATAGGCATGCAAGTGGTGGCTGATGGTTACAGAGACAATGCTACATTATGCGGGTGTTGCAGTCTGTTACAAGACCCCCGCAGTCTCATTCAGGGTGTTGCCATTTAACACAAGGCATAGCTGTGGTTGATTGCAGCTGTTGGGTCATAAACCAAAGAACTGGACACTGGGAATTTTGATCTGATGAAGGCACTAGATGAAAAAGTCAAGGGAACACCAAAGTCAATGGGATGCATCATCATCATGGGGACCATGAGTATCTGAGTGAAATGGAAAGGCAATCCCTCCAATAGTTGTTGAGGCATTTCAGTTGGGCCCAAATTGGTGGACTGGCCAAAAAAAAGGTCAAAAACCCACGTAAGAGGGGTCAAACCGCTCAAAACAAGGCCACCATGCTCTACATCTGCATCTCATCTCACATTTAAAGACAGGACAGTGGACTAACACTGCTGCACATACCAGTTATAAAATGTGGCAGCCACGCCATCAAACACATGTATAAATGTAGAAGCTCTTCTATGCATCTACTCAAAATGCCTTTGGCTCAGCTACAGAGTCTTTGATGTGAGAATACTTTGAAAAAGAAGAGGCGATATAAAGAGAAGAAAAGACAAGACAAGAACTAGTACTCCGTTTTTTTGTCTTGGGTGGTTGCGAGTGCTGGTAAAATCCTCGGATATGTAGAATTTGATGGAACACAGCTGAAAAGAAAGGTTAGAAATTGAAGAGAAATGTGCGAGGAATATGAACGTCGGTCCCATCAAATCAACCTAAACACTGTGTTACATGTTTCCCCCAACCCCCCGCTTTTTTCCTTTCATCCCCCGTCTCGCTCCGTCCATAACACACCTCCTCCCGTCATTGCTCTTTCTTTATTCCTTTCAGCTTGTCTGTTCCAGGATTTGAAAAAAAAAACCTACGACTATTTTCAAAGGCAGAATAACAGGTAGAGAGGTAGATGTGCTAGTTGCTCAGGTGATGACAGCTGCTATTTGAAGCACCCAGATGCACCCAGATGTAACACGCACATACTACTACATAAGCACATTCACCTGTGTTGCCAACACCTCAGATTGGGCATCCGTTTGAGTAACAAGCTGTTTGAGGACATCAGTGAGGCGATGTGGTGCTGCAGACTATACACTGGGGGACACTTCGAATTAAACTCTAAACCAGAGATTGCAGGTGTGACATCTCTAAGCCGTCTCCTCATCAGAAGCACCGGAGAAGCCCTGAGGGAGGGTGGGAGGGGGGTGGGGGGGTGTTTAATCTGAATCTTTATTAGGAGTCCATGAACTAGAACTGACTGAGTCAGGTGTGGGGTCACACTCTTTTCATTATGGATCCAAATTTGAGCATCGAATGAAATTCTGCTGTCTTGCATGGACTGAACTGATGGATGGATGGAATCCAATGAGGCGTGTGTTCCAGTGTGATTGTGGTGTGAGTAAAAAAAGAAATCCCACTCCTTGTTTTGAGCCATAACTCAGTCAAATCTGAACACACGTAAATGATACACACATTTTTAGGACATACGATGCGTAATAAATTCATCCATGAAAGCGCTCAGAAATTATATAAACAAAGACGTAAAGACGTGCCTGAAGATCTTCACATTTTCCTTCAGTATCAAAGTAATCTAGTGACAGTTGTCTGTACATCCATTGGTATACATTGCAGACAGGACTCCTAATGTCTAATTCTGTATACAGTTAACCCTCACCTTTCACGGTCTTGCTGCTTCCCGGATTTGCATCGTGCATTGTGTTCTGCATTCTGATTGGCTGAACAGTCTCTCAGCTTCTTCTCTACCTGCGTGTCAATAACGTCGCGGTTTATACACGTACGAAAAAACACACCTGCACCGCGGGCTTTAGAAGAAAAAAACCGCTACAGAGCGGAGTCAGGATGCAGCGGCTCAGTCAGAAGAGCAGTGAAATACACGCGAGTCACTATTTTTCCTACTTTGTATTTTTTTTCAGAATCATTTTTCATTTTCTCCCGTTCTAATCGAATGACTCTGGTCGCGGTGATGATTAAAATTATTATTTTACAGTACAGTAGTTATTTGTAAAAAAACGTTATGCAGTACTTTTATTAGTTAAACAAATGCTTGGGCCTGTAAAAAGGGGTTGTTCTTTGGTTTCAATGTATTATGGAGTATTTCATTGTATAATAATTGTAAAAAAAAAAAAAAAAGATTACTACTTCACGGATTTCGCCTATCACGGGTTCTTCTTGGAACGTAACCCCCGCGATAAACGAGCGTTCACTGTACTGTTAATGGTGCCAATTTGCCAAAATGCAAACCAACATAGAGTTAAAAAAAAAAAATGCTTTAGTAGTTGTACACTGAATCCATGGCGGCATTATACTTCCTGTTTACATACAAGGAACCTGTGAATATTTTGTCCTATAGTTTCTTTGTTTACATCCCCCAAGCACCATGGACATTGCAATAGTTGGAATTGTATATATCACTGTATCACAATCATTTTGTTGCATAAATCTGTCCTCAAACAGTACAATTCATATGCAAATGTAAAACATGACTAAGTAGCCCAACCTCTTTTGAAAATAACAATACCTGGCTAATACATGCTGTGACTCTGCTAAAAGCCTACAAGTAAAGAGAAAACAAGCGCTCCTTCCTCCCTTTCTGTTCCTTTCTCTCACACACACACACATGCTACATACCAAAACCCTGCAGCCAATCATTGACGTAGCCTCCTCATTAGAGCGTGTATTGATTAAGGTTATTGATCCATAAGATAAACCATCGGATCTCGGCCATGGCCGACACATCGGATCTCTGCTGCTCGCCAGTGCCACGGCAAAGGCCCTGAGCTATAAAAACATCAAGGGTTGGGAGTTGTCCTTACTGAGGCGAAAGAGAGAATAGACAGATGAAAGATAAAAGAGATTTGAGTGAAAGACAAGAAAGAAGGATGAGAGATGGCGCCTGCTACAGACTTCCAGCTCATCAAGCTTTAAAAAAGAGACCGTTGGTGACAGAATGAGTTGATGAGGAAATCAAGGAGAGAGAGAGGATCGGGTGGAACGGAGAAAGGGTGTTATGCTATTTGTGACAGGTCGTGTCGGGTGTGATAGGATTAAATGGTGTGACACTGACATGGTTATCATGGGATGCATGTAATGATGGCGACAGCCACACAGTGTAATCTGCCCTCATCCGGCGACCCATTAGCAAATCACCTGCTAACAGTCACATCATTAACCAATCAGCAGGCCATCTGAAGAAACCCAATAACCTGCTTTCCCCTCTTGTCCGTTCGTTTTGTCCTCATCTGCTGGGACTGGCGTTCAATAAAGTGTTTTTTCCCCGGTGTGTTCTGCCACAGCTGATCCAGAATGACAGGGGATAAACGGCATGCTGGGAGATTCCACACAGCCACAGTATGCAAGGAACCATATGAAAGATATCTATTCAATGATTATGCAATTAATATTTGCCCATTTACCTATCCTAAAATGCCTCAGTGGCCTTAAGTGTATATTGGACATGCTCATGTTTGCACAAGGCATGTCTCAACTGCTGAAAGCTGCTGAGCAAGATCAATATACATCCTGCTAAACAGAGAGAGAATAAAAGAGCCTCCACGCTGAGGGGCGTTCACTGACCACGAGGAAACACTGAGACATAAATGGCCTCAGCAGTCCGCTGCAGATACACGTCTGCTATTGGCTGAGATGCTTGAGCCATGACCTGTGCTACACCCGACTACAGTACAGCCATTCATTAATCATTTAATGTGTGTGGGTATGCATGCCTGTGTGACAAAATCTAAACAAAACTGTTTTCTGATGCGTTGCGATAAATATGTTGTGATTAGGTCTACAGGCAAAAGTAGTCTCTCTGTCTGTCTCTCTGTCTCTGTCTCTGTCTCTCTGTGTCTATCCTCAGGTCTATTTCTCTCTCAGTCTTTCCCTCTCTCTCTCTCTGTCTTACCCTCTGTCTCTTACCCTCTCTCTCTTTCTCTCTCTCTCTCTAGCTGCTGCAGCCACTCCACTCTGTGCCTTTGTTACCGTAGCAACCAATAGCAAAGCTAGGCAGAGATTCTCTATTGCAGTAGATGTGAAGGCGAGGAGGGCGGGTTTGCCCCCTAATACAAACATGCGTACACATGTGTAAGTGTCCGCACACACACACACACACACACACAGATACATGGACACACTGATACATGGACACGCATACACTTAATCGTTAACCCTGATCCCAAATGTTCATATTCATATGAATGTGCATGAACACATGGACACAAACTAGGGAGGTGGGGGTCCCCTCTCTCTCAGAAAGGAGGGGGATGGGGGAGCTGCAAGCATTTTGTCTCCACATTATCCACACTCTGAAGCGACAGCATAGCTGATGTGAAATCAATATGGCAACAATGGACTATATTCATTGAAAACGCAACAATGCTCTTAATGTACACTTTTCACTTAGAAAAGATACTTACTGCTGAGAGATTGTTTTTTAATGGGGTTTCACTTTGAAATATATAATATTTCAGCCGAATCTGAGTGAGCTAGCTGGGTGATCATTGTTCTGTGTTACTGCAAAACCACTCAGACTTGTTAAAAATAACAACTTACTGGACATAAGCAAGTAACTTGATTTTGGACAGAAAGAAGTACGCGTGAGGATAATTCTCCTTTTCTTAATGCTTTTTGTCTAAGGAAGCTCTGAGACCTCCTCTGCCGGATTATTATTCTCTGTGGAAAAAAAAAATCAAGAAAATTAATCTAACTTTTGATTGATTGATTCCAAACTGGAACATTTCTGTGTTAAAGCAGTAAGGTACAAGGCACACAGCACCCATACAGAATATATAAGAAGATATACCAGAGATAATAAGTATTAACATGAAGACTCTGCTGAGATGGAATCCTTTACAAATTCCTCCTTTGTAACACACTTGCTACTCTAAGACGGTATGCAGGTTAAAGCCCGGAATAAAAGGAAGGAGGCCTGAGGCTAGAAACACAGACACGGGCTAAACTGGGAGAAGTGGGTCACCTTCACACGTCAGGACTCCACCCTACAAGCACTATAGCTTCATTATTAGACTTAAAACTGATTTCCACTGTAAATGGAAAGGACGTGAACAAAATGTAGCCGGGAGAGAGGTTTTTCTAACAGTGGTGCAGTGCTGATTCCAGATAACTAAAGGTCAGCCAAACATTGTGTGACTATCATAAATCTCTCATAGCGCGTCCATCAACAAAAGTAGGTTGCATTAAGTTGACTTAACAGATGTTACTCTCTCGGGGTTTTTTAAGCTTAAAGACAAAGTTTTTAGAGGGACGTTGTGGAGCTTGGACTTGGCATTGATTGCTCATTGGTGTCATGCCTCTTTTTTAAAGATCATATTTCTTTTCTGTGTTCTTAATTCACCGTAAAGACATGCAGTTAAAAAAGGGAATTTGGAAAGTATAAAAATGTGCTGACTTTGTATTTCAAGATGGAAGTTAGGAATCCTTTCACTCAATTCAGTAAATTTTATGGAGAAATATGAGCACTTTCACACTGGTGTCAACATTCAGATGATCTGATTGCCACTTGATTGAAAATGCATGACAAACACGTAGATTCAAAGGCTCTAACACACCAACCCAATGGCTGACTGTCGGCTCCCGAGGTCAAAAAAGTGCCTCAGAACACACCTAAGAGCGTACGTTCTGCCCATGCGCGAGACGTAAAACATCTCCATAACAGCAGGTGGCGCTAATCTGTGTTGTCGCCCAAGAAAAGAAAACGGGAAATGGCGGATCATCTCTCTAGACTCTAATAAACACAGAGCACGCTGTCGCCAGTCATTGACTTCATCAGAGAGCGCTGACAGTAGTCAAGAAGGACCGTTACTCGCAAGAAAATACGATGGCTAGTAATAAGAAGATACTGGCGTGGTCATCTCCGGTTTTCTCGTGCACTGATTCGCTGGTCATGGGCTGGCGCTCCACCAATCAGATTGGTCCTTGAGTCTGAATTCAACAAGTCAAATCAGCCAAAATGAACACCAACATCTCCTCCGACTGACGACGGAACACACCGAACAGACTCAGGTCGTCGACCTCGCCAGATTGTCCGATGGACAATAATCAGTTTGGTGTGTCAGCGCCTTAAAGAATCTAGATGAGTAAAAGCACACATTTTAAGATTCCTGAAATATTTTGTCCACCAGGCTACCAGTATTTCGTACAGACAGTGTTGGTTGCTCGCTACTTGCGAGTTGTTTTCTTAGAGAGTTAGATGAGAAGGTCGATACGACTCTTATATCTCTCCATTTAATATGGCTATTTAGAGGTTATATTAGAATTGGTTTATGTGGTTTAATTTTTTGTTGTAGTTTAGTTGTAATGCACATTGCATAGCTCCTCTTTTCACCCTGTATGTTGAGCTCTCTGTTTTAGCTACAGAGTGAGGCATATCACTTCTGTACCATCTATGTTTGGAGGTTTTTGTACAGATTAAACCAACAAGATCTAATATGTTGATTAATGAGCTTTGTAATAGTATTTTTATTACCTTCAGACACCTAGTTGTTTCCAGTCTTCTCTCGTGCGAGGCTAAGCTAATTGGCTACTGGCTATAGTTTAATATTATTCTACAGACATGGGAGGGGTGTCAATCTTCCCATCTAACCACCAGAACACTAATGTGCATATTTCCCAAAATGCCAAACTATTCCTTTAATTGAACATTGCTGTAACACTTTCAAAGTGCTTATATTATGCTCATTTTCAGGTTCATAATTATATTTAGAGGTTATATTAGAATTGGTTTATGTGGCTTAATTTTTAGTTTAGTTGTACTGCACATTGCATCAGCTCCTCTTTTCACCCTGTGTGTTGAGCTCTCTGTTTTAGCTACAGAGTGAGGCATCTCACTTCTGTACCATCTATGTTTGGAGGTGCACATGCACAGTAAGTACTGCTAACTTGTCAGTTGCAGAGTATGAGGGCGTGTCCTGACAGTACCTGGGAAAGGACTACTAGCCAGTCAGAAGCAGAGTATGAGGCCCTGACAGTACCTAGGTAAGGACTACTAGCCAGTCAGAAGCAGAGTATGAGGGCCCTGACAGTACCTAGGTAAGGACTACTAGCCAGTCAGAAGCAGAGTATGAGGGTCCTGACAGTACCTAGGTAAGGACTACTAGCCAGTCAGAAGCAGAATATGAGGGCCCTGACAGTAACTAGGTGAGGACTACTAGCCAGTCAGAAGCAGAGTATGAGGGCCCTGACAGTACCTAGGTAAGGACTACTAGCCAGTCAGAAGCAGAGTATGAGGCCCTGACAGTACCTAGGTGAGGACTACTAGCCAGTCAGAAGCAGAGTATAAGGGCCCTGACAGTAGCCTAGGTAAGGACTACTAGCCAGTCAGAAGCAGAGTATGAGGGCGTGCTACGCTAGCAGCTAGGAGAGCATTATAACATGTGTTACAAAGTGTAAAGGCTGGACTACAGTAGAGCTGTTTGGAGCTGTTTGTGAACAGTGGTTTCTGTTGGAGATGGTAAGTCCCTTTGGGGGGTACTTTGGGCTTTTTCATTTAGTAAACCTATAACGTGCATTATAAAACATATATAACACAATAAAGGAAAGGGAAAAGCCAAAAATCATAATATGAGCACTTGAGTTGGTAAATATTGTAATGGTAACCGAGGTAACTGGGGCTTCAGTTTGATGCAATCTCCCATTTAATGTGGCAATGCAGGTAGAAGCACAATATGTCAGAACAAACAGACCGGAGTGAAGAGAAATTAACACATAGATACGTATTATAAATTAATACTAAGACATGTATTAAGATAGACAGACCTGTCCACGTGCACTCATACAAACACGGTGAAACAAAGCCCAAATATTCATTCACACGCAAACACATCCACACACACACACACATACACACACAGACACAATCATGCTCTCTTCAGCTGTGTCAGTCTTTATCTATAGAGGTGGAGGCGATATTCCCTCAAGTGGCTGCCAGTCTCCTCAGAGCAGGTCTAATCAGAGTAGAGGGAATCTGTCTTTTGCTGTTAAATTTCCTAAAATACTATTCAATCTACAGGGTCATTTATATGCTAATGCAAAGGTTACCTCTGCATAGGCCTTTGACGCAGCTGTTCCGCCGGTTATGTGTGCCTGTGCGAAAGAGGAAAAATGACAGAAACAAGAGAGAGATACAGTAGTGAGAGGGAATGGAAGAGATGAAAAAGAGAAGACGGTAGGGTAAGACGGGAGATGAAGGAGGAGAGAAGAGAAGATACAGAGAGAGAGAGAGGAAGGGGAGTATCCCTGGGTGAGTGCCGTAGGTAATTAAAATAGGATGGACAGCGCTGGAGTCTAGCCACAGAGAGCTCCATCTCCCCTCAGACTTCTTCCCCAATCAGGCCTTCTGCCTAGAGCCAAATTGCTGCTAGATGACAGAACACAGTAGCTTATGCAGTGAGTTATCAGCTTATGGTCAATGGACTGTACACATGCTCAGAAATGCAGGTGCAAGCCAATCCTAACACTCCCAAAAATATAAGAGATTTGAGCTCCAAAACAGGTAATGCATGTACTTTGGTGCTGCGATGTGAGAAAAAGCCCATGGAAAACAACCACACCAACACACCACACACCACACAGACCCATACAAACGCACACTCACTCACGCGCACCACAATTTATGGTGCGGTACAAAGCTGCAGCAAGGGCAAACGTTACTAACCCGAGTTTGACTGCAGTAAGCACATATACATCACTGCACAGCGCTAAGCTGGAGTCGAGCGCATGAGTATGCGTGCACGCACTCAGACACACACTATGAGCTCAGAGTCGAACACACGCACACTCCAGTGCATACGACAGCAATGAAGATCGGTCTAATTACACAACAGTGAGGGGTTTTCATCTGTGAATTTGGCTTTTTTTACACTGCTATTATTCTGTGTGGTTTATTGTGCACTTTGAACTGCACTAGGGGGTCTTTGACGTTTTGTTCTTTTCTTCAAGTGTGTGATTTTCAATATGGAGTACAAAGAAGGACATCTTCCTGATAACAATTTGCAATCTTTTTATGTAAATTGATTGTGTTGCTGTCTGAAATAATCTTTTTTTGTTCCATTTTGGGCTTGTTTGGTTTATATTTTACATTTTACTGACACAGCCTGACACTCTCCCTGCTTGTCATTTACCTACTTCAACAAAGACTATGCTAAGTAGGTTGTGCAAATGTCTAACGTGGGAGCCATTCCCATAATCTCATACTGTTAGTGGCTTTTGTTATTCTGGCGTCTAAAGGAGGCTCAAGCGAAAAGGTAGCTCATATTTCGTCATGTTGTTCTTTGTGTGCTATGATCACCCGTAAGGTAAATATAGCTTTTGTCAGAAGCCTGCTAAGGAGGATCACAGCTCACAATAGGTGGTCTTCCCACAACAGATATCAAATGCCAGAGAACTGCTGTGGATTGACATATGCACACACACACACCACACACAACACCTACAGCATACACACCAATTCGCAGAGACAACGCGTCCCTTGAGAGCTTTCACTCTGCCACGCAGGTATATTGTGTTTCTACTACACTTTGTTCCTCTCCCCTCAATTGTGACTGGGCCCAGATGAAAAGCCATAATTAAAAGAGAAAAGTTGTGGGGGTTTTTGCGAAAAAGGGAGTACGGGAAAGACAGGAGGAAGAAGGGAGAAAGATTAGCCACAACAAAGCTTCACCGGGCAAAAAAACCATCTTGAGTAGCTGGGAGACAAGGACTCAGATGCTCCCTTATCTCCCCAATAAAAAAGTCCTCCAATCCCTCTGGCTAAGCTTCCATAACTAAAGCCTGCCGTTGGCTTACGTGCTCATTGAACTTGTTGGACAACAAAGCAGCAAAATGTGAGAGGATAGACCAAGCTCCCGAGAAATATGTATACCTCCATTCTTTTGGGCAAAGAAGTAAAAAGCCAGTGTCTCAGCGGTGGCATTTGAGAAAAGGTTACTTCTTACTGGCTTACTTTGGTTTTGTTTGTGTGTGCGTGCGATGTGTGTGGCAGTTAAAGCGTGAAATGGATGGTCATTTTCT
>NW_022605169.1:0-12531 GCF_008692095.1 Etheostoma spectabile | reverse complement strand
GCTTCGGTTGGGATCATTTGATCTGTCTCTAAATAATGGTGAATTGCACATATTTGTCAGTTAACTGGAGGAAGTGTGGTCCTCTGCTGCTGACCAGTGAGCAGCTCTACTGGATGACATCAGTGCCTTGCTCAAAGTGCAGCGTTACCATTTCCGTTTTCTATCCAGATGTACAGTATATCTAAACATTATCTTGAGTGATCTGTCCAAATTTCTCAAGTTTATTAGAACCCATCTTGTATGTTTGCCAAATAATGTGTCAACCAGGGATTACTTTTTCTTTATTATCATTGTCAAAATCAAGTAAGACACACACTGAACAGCACGGAAGCAGTAGTTTATTTTTGTGCCTGTAGCTGCGACTTTTTAAATGTCTGTACTCGTTTGAATGCAGACATCAAAACAGACAATGTGAGGAATCTATGGTTGATGGTTTTTATTTGTCTCTCAATTGGAAACCATTAGAAATCTTCTGATGGTTTTTCTGAACGTTTCTCCTCTCCACCCCAGGGCTATACAGACACTCCACAGTTTAACAAGCTCAACTATAAGACTTGGAATATAACATATGGTAAATACAAAAACTAGTCATTTTGTAAGGTCTTAATATGTATTTAAACACACAGATACCATGTTTGAGAAGATAAAGATAAAAAGGACATATTGACAAATGCTATGCCATTGCTTTTAAGAACAACAATAAAAAGGTTTCCTTATAAAGCAAAGGGAAACAAATTACAAAATACTTTTAAATTGTTTATAGGAATGAAATCTTTAAAAATAATTTATACAATTCCAGTACCAGCCAATATTGTATCAAGATTGTATCTGAATTACATGCAGCAACAAAGACTTTGATGGCTTTTGCTTGCATCACTTATTGGACATCTGTAGCTGCCAGCTGATTATAGTTTATTTCGTGAAAGAGGTTGCAGAGAGCCATGATGAAGCTGAGTAAACGTTTTATACATGAACTTGCAGGAACCAGTTTTTTTCCACAAGGCAGTAAAACATTACAGAGAGGCACAAGAAAAGCAGCAACATCCAAATGCAACAACAGAGAAAAGGGACTATACAACAAGTCTGACAAATGACTGGTTTATACATTCAGTTTTAGGCAAACCATTTGTTTACATAACGAGGATTGCGGATGCTCCAGAACTGGGAAGTGATTCAATACTTTGCATGACATTTTATCTTAATTAAAAAATAATAATAATAATAATCTTTTCACCTTAGAGAATAAAAAGACAAAAACCTAAAATTCTCACAAAAAGAGATCTAACGCAAATTTGGTAATTAGGGGAATCCAGTTTTATCATTCTTTACATGACCATGCAATTCAAAGTACTGTACGATATGTTAGCATCATATACATTGATGTCAAATCATTTTGATTTATTACTATGATAAAGTTTCCATTCATGGTTTCTTGTCCTTTGCTGGATCTCAGATGGCAGTAGAGATGTCTTTAGCAGCTAACGCCATAGTGTGACTTCAAGCTATATGTCTATTAAGCTGGAATTAAGTTTTTTTTAATTCTTATCTTGATACTTACTTACTTACTGTAAACACATACTATGAATTATGTTTTTTTTAAAGATTATTTTTGACAGGACAGTTAGGTGAGAAAGGGACGACATGCAGGAAATAATCAGCGGTCGGATCCAAACCCTGGACCTCTGCATCGAGGCATAAACCTTGAAGTACATGTGCGTCTGCTCTACCACTGAGCCAACCTGGCCACCATGCTGTGAATAATAATAATAAATAAGCAACCCATACATAAATATACAATTAAACGAATGATGATTCATTTGGCAGTAGGCTACAGCTTCACATGTTCAACATGCTAAGCTGTAGCATCTGTGATATTTGTAATCAAATTTGAATATACTTACTTTAGCATCTCATCTCAACTCTTTACCATCCCATATTATAAAAAGAGATATTTCCATGCCAGAAGAGAACATTTCAGACAGAATGAATCAGAAAAACTAGCATATGGGACATTTAAAATGTACAGTCAACAAAAGTGCATTGTTTAGCTGGGCAAAACCTATATCTGTTGAAACTATTTACTTTCTCATTGATGGTTC
Organism: Etheostoma spectabile; assembly: GCF_008692095.1. Classification (NCBI taxonomy): domain Eukaryota; kingdom Metazoa; phylum Chordata; class Actinopteri; order Perciformes; family Percidae; genus Etheostoma; species Etheostoma spectabile. The sequence goes on along the minus strand of NW_022605169.1, from coordinate 10,432 downwards.
TCTAAACCGTTATTCGAAACTCTCAGCTCTCAGTAAAATAGCACTCTTTAATTTGACAAGTGAGGTCCCCAAGGAAACTTGAAGCTTTCTAAAGTTGTTGCCACATGGGAAATGCATATGAAATGGGTAGGATCTGTCTTGAAAAGTGTAAGTAAAATGTCATGAGGTTTCAGAATCATTTCCATTGGTAAGTTCACCTTAGTTCCTCCATTCTGGCAGAAGGAGCGCAGCTAGTAAAAAGTCTATTATCAAGTTTGGAATGAAAACTTACAGATGTGGTGAACCATTGGTATTGTGCGAACTGTGCAGCCCATTGGAGACGATGACGTGCACAGAAACAATCTTCAGTCGATGTCCAAATAACCTGTAGGATGAGGGGGAAGGCCACTACTAGAAAGGTGTGTCCATCTGCTGCATTTTGCAGCAGGTGAGACCACACCATAGCTCGCCCCGCCACCTCAGCCACTGCATTGTGGACTTCTTTTTGGACCTGTCAAACACACATACTCAAAATTTTTCTAACTATTAAGATATGCCACATATATTTCTTTAAATATAGATTATCTACAAATTCTTGCCCTATTTCTCTGAACTTAGGATAAACTAGCCAGGTAAAACTGAAAACTACATTTATAATTTCTTCCCCTGCATCACAAGGCATTTTATTGGATATTAAGTCATCTAATTTATGTGGCATTTTAATGGAGTATCGTAAAAATCTATGAAGCAATTAGATATCATGCATTTCCTCTGGCATTTTCCTCTAAACATTATTCTTTGATAAACCATGGCGATCAACAATATCTTTGTATCTATAAGAGGATATAGACATAGATTAAATACATTTATTGGTCTATATGATAATTGAGTAAATTCCAAGTATTATAAAATGACGCCCAAAGCACCAAACAGATGAACATGGGTAAAGAGTATTGTTTACTAAGTATTCAACAGCATGTGTGGGGTTGGCCTCACATTAATGTTGGTGGTTAAAGAGCTCAAGGTCTTCCCCTATGCAATAAGGGGAAGAGAGGCAAAAATTATTTTGCTTTTTTAAGCTTGATAACTCTGAACCACTCCCCCCTACTGGTATGTGATCCAGGTAAACTGGTTATTGTGCAGCAGAGAGCTGTACAATACCTGTGTGCTGTTGAATATGTTATAGGAAATGCTTGAGAGTTGTGTGGCTATGTACTGACCTCTTGATTAAGAAAGCAATAGAGAATCGCTACAAGAAGCCCCGTAGAGAGATGGTGATAATCATTAACACTTAGAATGAGTCGGAACATTTAAAAACGCGCTCATGTGAAGATATAGCTTGACAATGAGAGCTGAAAAAGTAAAAATGGGTTTGGGAAAAATGATTATCTTTCTCTAACGCAGCCAGCAAACAAGTGGAATAATGAATGGTTTGGATTTCTACCTCATTAATACGCTGTATGTATATGTGTAATTTAAAGGAAAAGGCTGTACACTCTGCTCTTATCTTTATACTAAATTATGCAGAATTAAATTGGACTTACTTGTTTTACCTCTTTTATAAACAAAGCCTGGGTTACAGCTATTTGGGCACCTTTGTTACCAGTATGTTCCATACTTTAGTGCCACCTCTGTGCTTAATTAATTTAATTACAGGAAGGGGGACAAAATTAAAACTCAACTTGGCAAGCTGACAAGCAAACCCGCCTGTCTGTGCCACATGCGACATGAAGTGGAGGAAGCCATAAGTACAGTCTCACAGAGCTAATAGCATGGATCTAGACTCTCACTCTTGTTTACATAAATTGTCTGTGGAAAGGTGAACTTTAAGATTAGGTTTTATTAAACAGCTTGTTCAACGCATTTGTAAATTAGCACTTGTATGTGTGTACCTGGAAGGATCCCATGCAGAGCTCAATACAGAGGCGCAGGTTAACATTGAAGTAGTCAGGCAGAAAATTGAAGACCATGTAGTGAGTACCAAACAAAGGGATGAGGAGGGGGAGACTTAGTCAGCGTCTGTTGCACAAAAGAAAAGAACAAGATGCAGGAGGTGAAGCTAACTCAGGGAGTAATTAGTGAGCGTTAATATGAATGCTGCTCCAGCAAAGCATCATGCATGAAGCAACCCTAGTAATCAGATACCAATCAAGAGCAGCTGTGTGGTGTGGTGTGTGTGTGTGTGTGTGTGTGTGTGTGTGTGTGTGTGTGTGTGGGTGTGTGTGTGTGTGTGTGTGTGTGTGTGTGTGCGTCAGTCTATCAGGCTTTTGCTAATGAGGAGAAAGGTTGCAGCAGGTGCATGATTCAAAGTGAGGATAATAAAATGTGAGTGCAGAGGTGATGTTTTTTATTTGAAGGGGACATATCAATATTACTGGTGCAATTGATTCAAGCTTCATTTAGCTTACATACCTTTGGTGCTGTATGTCTTTAATAAGATCCGGATATGCATGATGTCCTGAACACTTTCAAACAATTAGTGAGCCTGTTTCAATTAGAAATTATGCATTCTGGGAGGTGAAAAGGTAGACGTGCCCAGACTGACTAGTTTGAGGTTGAACAGTGGACTGAATGAATTATGCATTGCCAACTGTGGTGCATCAAATGTTTCACAAAAACTTGCATCTTTTGCTACATCAAAGTGTAAACTTATCAGGGTGGAAAAAGTATTAAAGTAAGTGAAAAAGTATTTGAAAAGTGTGTCATTCAACAGTATGAGATAAACAAGTCACATGGACGCAATTTGAAAATCCAAGATTGTGTGAGAAAAGATGAAAGCTAAATTTGATAAAAGCAGTGCATGTAGTAAGTCCAAAGTAGGAGATACTGTATCACTGCTGAGTTCAGCCTCTCATACTGTGTGTGCAGCTTAAGCATTACCTGTACTGAGAGGAGTTATTGAAGTGGATCAGCCGAGGATGAGCTTCTGTATCAGGATTCTGATGATGTTCATGAAGAGTATAAAATTGACCTGTGGATTGAAAAAGCAAGAATGATAAAATCAAGACTCTCTATTCTAATATGCATAAAACAAATAATCTGCATGGGTGCATGATTACACAAATATCTTTTATAGGAGTATTTACGTTATAGACACAACAATTGGTCCCTTGATGATTCCACCAATAGGGCGAATCCTCATTGATGTCCCAACATCTATGTAGGAAGACATTTTGAAATAATAAACAATAATAATAATAATAATAATAATAATAATAATACATTATTTAAAGCGCCTTTCATGAAACCAAGTCAGGACAGTAAATTAAAGTCATCTCATAAAGGGCTGAAGTTCACACTAGGGACATGCCGTAGGCTGTTGAGGAGGATCTCAGTGAGCGGGCAGGGTGTGTAATACTTTAAGTTGTCACAATAGAGCAGTGCGAGACCACCTCCCCTCCGGGATGAACAGGGTTTACAGATGTCAACAAATCCATGCATGCAGACTGCTTGGTTCAGGTAGAAGAAACCATGCTCTGCTCCCACACCTCAGCGAGACCACAGAAAGTCCACGGTCTACAACGAAGTCATTGACGAGAATGTGAACAATAGAAATGTGCTCTATAATCTGCCTGCAGAATTTATTTTAGGTGTGATGGACAATGACTTAACTGGCCATGGAACAAAAATCAATCATAACCAGAAACAAAAAGAAATGAGTACAAAATGAGCACAAATTACACATTTGTTTTAAAGGTTTTAAAAGTGTAAGTCTCACCTCCTGTCTTATCGGTGGTTTCTTCCGCAAAAAAACTATATTGTATATCAGTAAATCTTAAGAAAATGATACACTGTGGCTCTGTTTGTCATTATTCATGTTGGAATGGGGTGTCAATGTAGGACAGGATAGAAAGTAAATGTGCTTGTGGAGATAGAAGCAGTAGAAGTTTATACATACTCTGTGTCCTCAAAATACACCCTTGATCCAATCCACAGGACAATGAAGAGCACAGGTACACCTGTGGAGAGGCAAAAAAGAAAAACTAATGTCAGTTAGATGCAATCAATACACACACTGATTTAAAAATCCCAAAAATCTGATATGCAAAGAAAGAAAATCTGCAACACAAGGCGAGTGTCCAATATAAAGAGACATGGACTGGAAACTGCAAATCGCACAGTGCCAGTGTTAGAGAATCAGGAGAATAACCGTCTGGAGTATCACATTTTAGGGATATTAATAAAAAACGCTCAGATCAAAAAAGCAGAAAAACATTTTGCACTTAATGCACTGGCTGCATAAACAAAATTAACAGCAGTGCCTTGGCCCACACAAGCCAATGTGGACATGAGTGCACTTGCAAACATTTCAATCAATTTGCATTAATAACTATTATTATTGTAGATTTTTTCTCTTGTCACGAGTGTAACTAACCTTGAGCCAACATACTACATGTAATGCAGAGAGTAAAATTCAAGTATCTGTAGATATATATGATCCAGTCTCAAGCCCCCTCATTTTGTAATCCTTGCATATATTACCTACAAATGTTCATTTTTTTAATTTATTTTTTAAATAGCAATTATCATACAGGGATATCATAAAATCAAACCAAACTCTGCAGCTCAGCGTGACATATGTTGAGGAAACTGTAAATGTCAAGGTCTCTCACCCCATCCCAGCAGGCTGAAGCCCCAGAGGCACCGACGGCTGTGATTAAAAGACGAAAGCAGCAGGGAATTGAGGTACACCGCCTCCACCAGGAGCCAGAAAAAATTAGACATTACACAGTAGTGACAGAAGACCACAGATGCTTACAGGCAAACTGGACGGAAAAAAACACAGGAAGGAAAAGAAGAACACAGAGAGAACTGTAAGGGGGGGATTAGTACACGAGCTGAGGTGCACATCGATATGCGATGAGGAATCCGCCCGTCGGAATTCCTTTTCCGGCATTGTCATTATCTTACTGTGAAAGGGTGCAGTGGTTGGTGTCGTCATTCGAGAACAGAGTTGCATCCTTTATGAACACCGCCACAGCTCTCAAGATAAATGTGATGAAGAGCTGAATGTGAATGAAGTTCCTGGCACAACGCAGCCTCCTGAAAAATAAGGTGACACACATGTAATGAATTTACTGTAGTGTTGTCTAATGCACAAAAACATATCAAAGCCAGATGGTTTGATCAGAGATAAGTCAGCCAGATGGTCAAATAAGTTCTGCTTCACAACACATTGTTAAACCCTATCTAACACCACGGTGTCCATGGTTTTTTATAAGCAGTTGACACAGTATGATGATCAGTTTAGGGTTTGACAATAAATAACATTAAACCAGAGATGAAAGTTATGGAACTGTGATTTTTAAAGAGATTTTCATAACAGATTTCTAAGCCCGCTGGATGAAGAAAATAAGAAACCATAAAAAAGAGGTTTTGTGTTTCTGCTGTACATGCTCCTACTTCTTTGAATCCAGTGAACTATAGAAAAGCTTAAGGGAGCGCAAGGAACCCTTAACATTGTGACAATCGTTGTTAAGTGGACTATCGGACCTTTCAATAGGGGTCCACATCCAAGATGGAAAATAGTGGCAAAGGAGTAGTAGGAAGGAGAAGTACATCAGGAATCATCAGATGGAAAATTATGGTGAGTTATTAGCATCATAACACCATTCATTACAGTTATGTTTGATTTGTACTTTAAAATGACTTTCCCAACCAAGGTTATAATACTTAACAAAAATGGACAAAATAACAAAACTAGGTGGGAAAAAAACATTGTTGTAAACTGAAACACAAAATAAAACGAGGCATTGCAAAAAAAAAAACGAAAACTAAAACTGTAAAGTAATGTCTGAGAACGCCAAGCCCCCCTGCAGAAGCTAACCCCCGTACAGGGCATGGATGTATGGTACAGGGCCGGGCAGCATGATGGAGACAACCGTAGGACAGAGAGAACACTGCAGGCGGGATTTTACCGGCAACCCAGTAGCTGGTTAGTAATATGCAGAAACACCATAAGCATGAAGAAGCGTGGTTAATAGTGGATAATACTGGGGTGTCTACACAACTGTGTGAGTCGATTGACTTCAAAAAGTTCACCACTTTACTAAAAACCAAGTTTAAACACCAGTTCCTGTATGTCTTCTTTAGTCCATTGGCTATTTAGGTTTTTTTCCTGGTACACTCCACTTACCACATTTTGCACTTATTGCAGCGCCTTGTGTAGACGGTTTACATATTTGTGCTCATCGTGTGTACATTGTATTTGTATCGGTGTTATTGTTGAATACATTGTGAATGCATATTTTTAAATTGTATGATGTTGTTGAGTTATTATTACACAATACTTTTTCTGACCTTTTTAGAATCTTGCCCCTGACAAAATAACCCATATTTCAAAAAAGACATAACTAAAACTAATAAAACTAAACTAAACTAAGCAATTTCAAAAATAAAAAAAAACTAAACTAGAAATAAAAATAAAAACTAATGAAAATTGCAAAACTACAAAAACCTTGTTCACAACAGCATTGCTTCTCTTCCTAAAAGAAAAGTACTGCATTTTGGGAAAAATGCTCATTTGCAAGAGTTAGATGAGAAGACCGTACATCTCAAACTTCTCTTCAAACTCCCAACAAGAAAGTGCAAACGTATTATACTATCCCCCCTCTTATAGTACACAAGGACGCCTTTTTAAATGTGTCAAAGCTAATAGCACTATCAAAGCCGTCACTCTTGTAATAATCATTTTTGGATTACAGTTCAACAATATTGTTGTGATGCTTCTTGAATCTGTGGAGAATGCAATGGCCTAAGATACCATAATGCACCGGTTACTGATGAAAAATTGAATAAAAGTCTGTCTGCCTATTTGTCTGGACAAACAATTATTTCAATGTCATCTGTTCTTACCTGAGAGCAACAGGATGAATACAGCAACAGCCAGCACCACTAGAGAGATACTGTAGCCAACGGTGTATATCAGCTTCACTGTGGCAAAGTATAACTGCTCTGTCTGGAAGCAAGACGAGAAAAAAATTTTGTATTAAAGAACCTTATACTTCAACGTCCAGGCTTTTCAAAATGCTTCCAGGCCTCAAAATGTATGCAATGCCTCAAAGTGACACCAAATTGCAGACAAGCCCAGGACTCAACTGTATTGAAGAGATGACTGTGGCATTCAAGCAAGAAAGCTTTCTCCACATTTTGAGGCTGAGCCTAATGGCAGCATGACTGGACTAAGCAGACTACTGAAATTAACTCAAAAAAGTAGATAAAGCACTGAAGCACTTAATTACACGAGAACTTGTAATTACTGAGATTTTGCCCGTTATTGGAAAACGCAAACAAAGATGGTCTGAATAGCACCAAAATCAGTTACTAATAATTATCCTCCACACTGTTAAGTACGATTAAGCCCCATTCTCTCTTTGTGAAACAAGATCATTTTAAAAATAATAATTTCAGCTATTACTTGAGGGTGACATTTAATTCACTTACTGCCTTGCGAAAGTATTTTAACATGACGCACAATTTGTGTTGAATAGATTTTCTGTTCTGCTCTTGAGAGGCTGTGAGCAGTAAGCATACATACTCAAATCTAAACTACACTAAAACGTAACAAACGTAGGTGTATGGGCGACTGTTTCACTCCATTACAGTCTAACAGGTTGCAAACAATTTTGCATAACCTCTTGTAACATGGTACATTTTTCTTTTCTAATTTAGCTTTTTCAGTCTGTTAATTTAGGAAGAAGTTGCCACGCGGTCTGCATTTGTCCCTGTTTTTATTGTTAGATTTTTTATCAGTCCCGCTTCTGTTCCTTCTCGTCCTGTCATGACGTCTGGATTCTGGAGTCAGACCTCCTTAACTGCTTCGCCCCAGCAACTCTCACCTCAGGAATGTCATCATCCACACTGCAGGCGTGGTACGGTGGGAAATGCCTGGACCAACCTCCGCTGGTGCAGTTACGGCTCACTGAACTGAGGTGAAAGGCCAAGATATCAAAAGGTCAGCCATAACGAGATCACTTCAGATTAGATTCACTTGTCAAGAGAAAGAGTTCAAATGTTTAATGTTTTTAGCCATGAGGCAGTGGGTATGTCCACATGAAGGATATATTGTAATTGTGTCGATGCATAGTATTTTAACTCTCACACAACCAACTCTGTTATCATACCACCGCAGTGAGTTGTCATATGAAAGCTTGCTTGTTGTTAAATAGAAATCTTTTCCATTTCTGCCATCCATCCAATATGACTTGAACGCAGCATTAGCATGTAGCTCAAAGCACAGCCTCACAGGGCTGCTAGTGAAATAAACAAAAACACATCCTTTATGAAATGATCAGGATCAAAAACACCTTTTACTGCTCTGGTCATTATCCCAACACCCCCTTTACTGTGTCACCATGGATCCTTTACTCACCTGTGTTGTTTCTGAAGAGGGAGAAGATGGCAGGACAAGCTGTTTGGACTGTTTCCCCAACTTCTGCATGAGGCCAGCAGGCATTGCATCCCAGAATGGCTGACAACCTTTTCGGAAAAGTAGAAAGAAGGTAAGTTTGTGTCTATTGGGGTAGTTAATTCTAAGAGAGATTCCATAAACACACATTCATATGCACTGCCATACAACGCTGCCTGTAATACACACGGTTTAAATATAACTCATGGAGATACAGTAGAGGTAAATGGGGTGTATCATGCACAATACCCCCAACGACATTCCTCAAAGCCATAACATACGCCTCTTTGTAAATTGTATTAAAACAAGAATGAGGAAGTACTGTAGATCTGCAACCAAGACCTTTATCTTGAGATAGATAACATACATAAATCCTTATGTAACTATCCATATGTTCTCCTCTACGGATGCATCACAGTGATAAATCAACCAGTGCGATTTCATTCTGCAGTTGGGACACCTGGTGATGATTCTTTGTGATGCATTTATTCCAGCTTTAGACTCTTGTACTTATGTGAACATTTGCAGTATATTTCATATCACAATTACAGGCACCGCCTGGATTTATATGAGCTATACTTCTGCAGGGTGATTCTAAAACGGAAAACAAACCATTCTGTGGTTCTGTTGCTCTGCTCTGCAATGTACTGAAGGCAGTGAACGCTCCTCTTTCTCCAGTTGAAATATGTACTCGCATTCCGGGTGCAGGCTTGACAAGGCAGAGGTAGGAAAAAGAAGGAAGGAAGGAATGCTTAATTAGATCTAAACAGACATTCAAGCAGAGGACGCAGTGGCTTCGCATCTGTACTTGTATTCCATAAAAAAGGCATTTTTATGCATATGTCATTTCGGGTAGTGACTCATTTTGCCTTTAGTGGGAAAAAGCTTCCCACCTAAAACAGTAACCTTTTGCCAAAAAAAAAATATTTCCATTGGTGGCATATTATGAAATTTTTTTTTTTTCAACACAGTTATTTTTGTGTCTCTGGTACTTCCACCACACATACAAACTTGGAAAAATAAAAAAATCTCCATGCGGGTTTTGAGTGAGATACGGGTTTCTGCATGTCCTCTTCCTTCAGTCTCTGGGTGAGCTGTTCAAATTCTGAGAGGCTTTCTACGTCACTAGCCGAGACGAGGTGGCTAACCGTAGCACATTCTAGCGCTAGATGCTAGTTCGTTCTCAATGGTAAAACACTGCTACAACACACTAATAATCATAATCTACTCTAACAAAAGAACTACTTACATGTCCCTGTTCTGCAGGTATTCCATAAGTATTGTGCCCTCATTTAGAAGAAGTCTCCCAGCTAATCCTGCCTGGTACTGACCAAAGTTGGAGAAAGAGTTATCTAGCTGATGTGATCGTACCTAGCTACTGCACATGTGCGACTCCCAACAAAGATAGTATAGAAGTGAGATGTCTCACTCTGTAGGTAAAACAGAGAACTAAACACACAGGATGAAAACAGGATCTCGCAGCAATGTGCAGTACAACAAAAATATGGGGTGTTTCTGAAAATGAAACCATGTATAGCTATTCTGGAACAACCTCAAAATACAATTATGAACCTGAAATGAGCTAATATGGGGACTTTAACCACTGCGCACATAGAGGGAAAGCTCAGAAAATTATTAAAGGAATTTGTTCCTAAAGACACCAATGATTGTTTTGGCCTCAACAACTCCATTCTTCATCCGTTTAGTGCCGCTCAGAGATCTTTCTGTTATTCTGCTCCTGCTCCTCCTCCAGTTTCTGATGAAAAAGAACCGATGGAAGGGTAGATGTTGAGGGTATAACATATGGAGGAGAGTGGATGAGGAAGTGTGGTCAAAATAAGCAAAGGATTGTCATGAATGTGGTGGTAGTTATCCTTTGGACTGTACCGCAAACACTGTGAGTGTGTGTGTGAGAGTGTTGTTCTCGTATTTAGTGTAATTTTTGTGTTACATTTAATTTTGTTTTTATCTCATTCTGCAGGTAAATTCAAGGGGGGTCTTGGATTTAAATGGCAGGGCAGGGCCATTTCTTGTTAGCTTCAACAA
>NW_022605168.1:0-20284 GCF_008692095.1 Etheostoma spectabile | reverse complement strand
TTTGACCAGGAACAACCAAAGGCTGGTAGTTCTGCAGTTGAAACCTTGTTAGTGTAAGAAGGACAAAAATGAACAACCTACTGGCCATGTATTCAAAAAAACCTTTGTAATTGAAAATAGAAAGGCAATACACAAGACTAAAACAAATCTCTTTTGGAATGAAAGGGAAATATATACTATAGGTGTAAAACTTCACAATTAATTCAGACTCTCTTCATAATCGCACCTCCTTCATAGTACCACACTCACTTTCAGCATTACTCTGTCCTGTCTGTCACATCGTAACAGGTGGAACAGCATTGTGGAGCTGGTTGAGCAGAAAAAAGATCAGCTGGACTCGATGTTACGCCTGCAAAACTACCTGCTGGAGTGTGCCGAGATCAAGTCCCAGATCCAGGACAAGAGAAAAGCAATTGACGCCACTCAGTACATGGGCAGCGACTTGGGAGGAGTCCTGGCTCTGCAGAGACGCCTCTCCACCATGGAGGGAGCCCTGTCTGTCCTGGAGCCCAAACTTCTGCATCTACAGGTATGGAATTATGGGAAAATACATTGAGTGTACAAATGTTCAAGGAAGACATTATTAAAGGGTTCAAAGATCTCATTTAAAACACTTGGCTCAAACTGGAAACGCTAACTACCTGCTCATTTTTCCTTTTATCTATTTAAAAAAAAATTGTTTATTGCAAACAAAACACTGTTGGTGCAACAGGAAATTTGGAATGCATCCCTAAGATAAGATAAGATAGACTTTATTGATCCCACAATGGGGTAATTGTCACTTGTCACAGCAGCTCGATACAAAAAATGTAAAGGTTACGACGATTTCATACAGAGGTTGTATTATTGCAGCATAAAAGGCTACAATCACCATAATGCCGTCTCTGTTTGGTGATGTAGGAAGAGGCGGAACATTTGGCCACCGCCCACCCAGGTCGGGCTATGGAGGTCCTCGTGCCGTTTGATGGCATCAGTGTGGAGTGGGAGGAGCTGAAACGCACCCTGCAGGGCTGTGAGGACTCACTGATGGTGGCTAGCAGGCTGCAGAGCTTCATACAGGTACAGAGATAGTTAAATCAGGAGAGACTTCATTTAAGAGTGAAATGAGGTCAACAAGCGTGGTGCACAGCAGGTTGATGTGTTAAAAGTCTTTGGCTATTAGACTCCATCAAAATGTTAAATTGGAAGGGGTATAGAGGCCATGGACGTATGGGAATGAAGGAAGCCTGAAGATATGGATGGATGTGATGTAAAGCGGGGCTTCTGATGGAGGAACCGTGGGTGCTGGGAATGACGAGAACCAGAGGTGAATGCCGTGGAGGAGGGTCGCCTTCTGATCGATTCTGCCTGAAATAACAACTCACAGCAGCAAAGACTAGAACAGATTTTAAGTTTAAATGCAACTACGTAATAGATCAAAGAGATTGTGGAAAAAATCTGATTGGTTTATCGGAAAGCGTGTAAACGCCCACATTCAGCTGATTAGGTTGGGAGAGAAAGATGTGAAGCATAGTAGTCTTCATGATTGGACCTATGCTGAGCTTCATTTCATGGAGAAGAAAGCGATCATTCTGAATAGAGACTGACTTGGCATCTTACTCCACCACAGTGATACTGGCATGTAACTTCAGTTTTTTTTGTTTTAAAGAAATGAACTAAAATATGTAAAATCACATAGTTAGTTATTCAAACGTTAGTTATTTACACGTTAGTTATACAATAAAATAATACATATATATTATATACAATATATAATAATAATAATGACAATAATAATAATACATGTTATTTCTAATGCACTTTTCATCAATAAATCTCAAAGTGCTACTGGTAAAAAAAAAAGAATAATAAGAAAAACAAAAAGAATAAAAAAAGAAAATAAAGCTATCTTAGAAGAGAGGAATAAACCTTTGACTTCAGTAATAATTCTATCACTGGTCTTGATCAGCAACCCAGGCAGACACATAATGCTCTGATAATGATCAGACAATAGAAACCTTATCTGCCTCTTCAAAGGTTGAGAAAGGTTCAACTTCCCAGAAGAGGTAAGAGACATCAATCACAATTCTATCAGCCAACAAATCAAAAATGTTTGAGAGGCTGGGTTTCAACAACAGACATTGAGAAAATCAAAGTGGAGAAATTGGCTGTGAAGTAAATTTTACTGGGGCGGGGGGGGGGCATGTATCTATCTGCTGCAAGATTGGTTAACTGGTAATCTGGGAACAACCCGCAAGATCTGCCGATAATTTCAATGTGCAAGAAGAAAGGCACTTTCCCACACAGAAGACTATAAAGGCTTTAAACAGAATTGTCAGCCTGCACAAACTTCTGTACTGTTGACCAACTGTAGAATTGATTAAGTATAAATAATGTTCATCTCCCTGTTTATCAGGACCTGGACTCGTTCCTGACCTGGTTGGTCCAGACGCAAACGGCCGCCGCCTCAGACCAGCTGCCCAACAACTTAGAAGAGGCGGAGAAACTCATCAACAAACATGCTGCCCTAAAGGAGGAGATCGGACGGTGGGTCACTGAAGACCACTTAAGGCTTATTCTTGTTTTTACATTTTTAACAATGTTTTTATAGTTTTTTCATTAATACAATAATATTATTATTATTATTATTATTATTATTATTATTATTATTATTATTATATAATTAATCAACAAGGACCCGTCCCATCCCAACAAAATCTCTCACCCACATCTGCCATATTAGAAAAGACAAAAAAGCGAACTATGACTGGGTCTTGTGCACAAAACAATGGCAAAAAACTCTGCTACGCACAAATACAAAAACAGACAAGAATTGTACGTCTGCTTTTACCCTCACATGCATGCCCCAGTCCTTTCCCCTTCTGGGCTTCACCACTTATTGCATTTTACATCTCCTGGCCCGCATTTTCCCTCTGCAGAAGCTTGTTTTACTACTTGAACATCTCTTCCTAAAGTTCTTTTAAACACGCCAGGCGTTAGAGCATAATTTTATTGGGTCACTGTCCATTTCCGTGCAGGTATGAAGAGGACTACGAGCGCTTGCAGGCCATGAACGAGCTGCTGGAGTCCGAGGAGGCTCCTCTCCCTCAGGCCGCCCTGCAGCAGTGGCTCCAGAAGCTCGATGTTGGTTGGAACAAACTGCTGGAGATGTGGGAGAGCAGGAGGGAAGTTCTGGTCCAGGCTCACATTTCCATCTGTTCCTGCGAGACGTTAAACAGGCCGAGTCCTTCCTCAACAACCAGGTGAACAAACAAAGACAGAGCAGCTGGTCGGAGTTTACGGACAGCCCTTATAGCTATTTTAGCGACATTACTCAAGGATGACAATGTCTGTCGGGCTAAAACTCTCAAAATGAAATAGCTCATTCATGCCCCTTTTAGGTGATGTTGCTTTGAGCTGTGCCACTGAGGCTAAGACAAATCTCCTCCGCTGTGCTCATTCTCCCCTTTTCATCTCATTTGTTCCTCTGATAGTGGCAGACCAGAAGGAGCAATATATTGCACACAAAATCAGTTGAGGAAAAGAATAAACAGCTCAAATAGCGCTTTGATTTAGATGTCAGTTTTGAAAATATTTATTGGGCCAGATATAAAAATAACCATCCGTTTTGTAAATAGTGAAGTGGGGGGCAGAAAAGAAACAGTTACAGAGTGGATTAGATTCACATCTTACGTATTATCGAACTTCTGTAAAGCCCTTAAAATATGCTAAGATGCAATGTGTGATCAAACAACTGACAAACGTTGGGAAAACTCATGCTTTTGTCATTTTTTAATCCGAAATGTCACAGGCAGAGCTTGCCCGGACTCTAGTGTGCATGTGTCTTTGTGTATACATGTAGGCCAGTGTGCCGGCCAGAACGTCCCTTTTGGTTTAATAACAGATCTTTACCAGGGACCAGCTCTCATTATTAGCCGGGGGGTTGATTTAGAGAAGCAGCATTTCTTCTTCAATAAGTATCAAAGACGTTCCAGGCCAAAGTTCTCTGTCTGCCTCTCTCTGTTCTTTTGGCCTCAGCCTAATTTTTTTCTCTTTGTCCAAAGGCCGTACACATTTGTAATGATCCGGTTGTTTGAGTAGTTTTGTTTGTTTGTTTTTTTTTAAAGATAATTATTTGGGGCTTTTTGGCCTTTATTTTGATAGGACCGCTGAAGAAATGAAAGGGAGAGAGAGGGGATGACATGCATCAAAGGGCCTCAGGTCAGAGTCGAACCCAGGCCCGCTGCGTTGAGAAGTAATCCTCTAAATATGGGGCATCCTGAGTAGTTTTGTTTTGAACATTTTCTGATCTTTAGTGATTGATTGAACAAAAGTAAACAAATTTAGATTTTAAGAATAGTGCTGCTACCTTCTCATGAAGGGGTAAATGCAATATAAGTATTTACTAATAAATTATTTAGGCTATATCCACTTCACTATCACATAAAAAAATAAAAGCAGCATGGAGGCTAAAACTAGGGAATGTTTGGCCTTTTGGCTTGAAAAAATTATTCAACCGATTAATGGATTGTCTTTTGATCAACTATGTTAATTGGTTAATTTCCCAACCAAGACTGACGTTAAAAAGTAAAGTTGGTAGTTGCCCCTATGATTTTTTTGGATCAGGCCGACATTTCAAGAATCGCTCTAATCTATTCTGTGCTCTCCTAATATCTTTTTATTTATTGTACGTCCTTAACTTTTCTTTTTTCAAATCCTGACTTTACTCAGTCAGTTCCTGAACCGAGAAAAACAACTTACGTTTCCCCATCTTCATCTTCTAGGAGTCGGCCCTCGCTCACGTGGAGCTGCCCACCACGGTGGAAACAGTTGAAGCCTCCATAAAGAAACACAAGGACTTCACCACCACCATGGAGCTGAACCTGCACAGGATCAAAGCTGTGATCGAGGCTGGAGAGAGTCTGATCAGCCAGAGTAACATCTACTCTGACCGCATCAAGGAACGCATCGACACCCTCGCCAACCGGTACCACATACACACATAAAAAAAGCTATATGAAGAGTAAGACTAATAACCTAACCTGGACTAATTTGAGACCAAAGCTTTGAAGCAGAAGGCAATATCTGTCCATGTCAGTTTTTTTTTTAAATTATAGTTTCAGTTTTACTTCATAAAGAAGCTATCAAATAGCCTCAAAACGTTACATTTTCACGTTTAAAATTAATTTTTTCTTTGCTTTTTTACCTTAGCTTTGTGGCTTTCTTACGGAGGACATTCACTTATTGTGTGAGCATGTGGCATGTAGAAATGATGACAGAAATAATATATGCTTGCCACTAATAAGCTTGCAAAATGAGTTAAAGCACAATTAATATAAAGTTTAAGCATATGAGAGAAAAGCCTTTTGTATACAGAGATTAGGGGTGTCACGAGTTTCCAAATAATCGATTCAGTTACATTTTTGATTCTAAGGTCACTGTTTAATTTGATTTTCGATTTTTACATTTCATTTTTTTTAAAGCACAGGTTGCTATGCCATTTTTAGACTAGACTTTTATGCAATATAATATCTGAACTTTGTTTGCAATGTACGTACATTGTCAAATTAAAAACATTTATGAACAACATAATGTAACAATAACTTACTATGTATATCTTCAGTCAATGGAAACTTGACAATTTGTCAATAAAGTAAAAAGAATAGAAAAAGTATGCCAACGTTAGGCTCGTTTGATAAACTGCGCTTTGCCTCTAAAGTGGACGAGAGCAGATTATAGCAGATTATTTTGAGGCAATTTTCGGCCTTTATTTTTAATAGAACAGCTGAAGACATGAAAGGGGAGAGAAAGGGGAATGACATGCAGCAAAGGGCTGGAGTTTGGAGTCAAACCAGGGCCCGCTGTGTCTCTATATATGGGTGCCGCTTCACCAACTGAGCTTTCCAGGTGCCCAACGTAGCTAGTCTTCTTCTGCTACTGTGTGTGTAGTAATCTAGTCCTGTGGCTGCCACATGAGTATTGTAATGTAATGAGACGGTAATGGTTCTCGGTCAAATCTCCACAATAGCAATGGGAAAGAATTATAAGCTACAAGGTACAAGTAGGCTACATTTAACATTAGGCAATGTTGGTAGTTACGTTCGATCATGTTAAGAAGGTAGGCTGTCACGAGGAGACCGCACACCTCCGCACCAGGCTACTGAACTGGACTAAATGTAACCGTGCAACCGCTGGAGTCTAACGTAATCAAGCGCGCCCTGCACCAGGCTACTCAACGAGACCGTAACCGCACCAAATGCATAAATCTAATGTTATGAAACTGGTGTCTAGGTTCTCGGCAAGTTTGAGTTATCCACGACCCCAGAAGCCTTTATGTCTCGTAAGTCTAGTGTCAGTGAATAGACCCCCCCCCCCCAGAAGTGCCGTTCATCCTCTTACAAGTTGATGAACCACTGAAACGATTTTGGAAACATTATTTTAGGTACAAAAAGTTCCCTAGTGGTGCTTTAAAGCACAAAGAAGTAAGCAGCTGTCCAAACACAGTACGACAACAATACAAAGAATAATAGCAGCTGAAGAATCAAAGGAGAGGGTTCCTCTCTAAGAATAAATGGAACAAAGCACGGAAAACTGAGCTCGGCCTGTTTAGTCCACAACTGACAGCTGACCATGAAATCAGTGTGATGGCTGAAGTGGTAGTCTGTATATGTGTGTTGGGTGGGGGTTGGTTTTTTTTGTGTGCGCATGTGTCCAACAATAGCGATGTAACGAACCATATGGTTTTTAGATTTAATTTACATAAATTAATCATTGGACATTTATTTTCTCTCATGGGGAGAAATATAGAGCCCAGCGCAACATAGTTATTAGAAAGTGTTACATTCTGGTTTGGTAATAAATCGTTTCACAATTATTACGTTACCTAAGGTTCTTTCTGATAGAGCTCCTCATCACCAAGCTACAGTATATTGGGAATTCAGAGTGATTTAAAATGTTAGTTTAAATTATCAGAAATCTCAGCACCTGGTAAATAAAGTGTAAAGATGAACAACAATAGGTATACACACTTCTACATATGGTATAGTTTGTTTTTAGTTATGTTAACTTGTAACTAAAGGTCCTGTCCTGTACTTTTTTAGGGGAAACCAGAACAGAGAGCAGGCCCAGCAGTGGCTGGAAAAACTGAACGACCAGTGGGAACTTCAGAGGTTTCTTCAGGACTGTCATGAGGTAGGAGCCAAACAGACTGGTTGTACTTGCTGAACTCTTACAGGCATTTTCAGTGGGCCCTGCTGTGTTCCGGAGGCGCCGCGGGCTCTGCGAGCAATTGCGGCCCTTCAAGTCAATGCTTGGTTTTCCACCAGCCATGCAACGGCGCGTCCCAGAGCGGCTCTCCGCTCTGTTAAAGATACGCGCCAGGTCTATTTTCCCGCAAGCTGCAGGCCTTCCAGACAGCCAGACAGGAACTGAAACAGCCAGGTCATCCAGTCTGTTTACCAGAACACCCCCCCCAATGTCGTATACGTCTCCTCTGCAACACCACAGACAACGAGAGATTCATCATGGAGGTGGAAGAAATAATACAACATCACAGATCCTTTTATCAGGACAACGCCAGAAAAGAGAAGACATGGACTTTAATTACAGGAGTGCTTGGCACGTGGTTCTGGACAAAACCAAAACGCAGCAGGGAGGCGCCCAGTGGAAAATGCCTGTTAGGGACCTAAGAAGGTCTGGTGGATAAGTGTATTAAATTGGTTTAAGAGCATGTTTAAAGGGAAGAGCATGATTGTCTCTTTGTTCTTTTCGTTACTAACTTCACATTTTGGCAGGCTATAGAGCTATCGTAACAAACTTGTATTTCAAAAGTTTTGATCACAAACTTTGGCCAGTTTGTAAGATTACCATTTTAAATGAATGTGGGTAAATAAGACTAATATATGTAGTGTCAAGTCACAATTCATTTTAGATGAAATGGAAGTGTAAACAATAAGAAATCTTCTCATTTATTCCCAGTGTCTGAAAGACATGTTAGATAAAGTTCCAACTAGCTTGTATATAGTTTGCAATGGAATCCCTTGATTTCATTATTAGAGCCTTTTAGCAGTGTGATGCTCTTTATCTGTAAACATGATAATGATTAATAATCTCTTTAATTTCCGTCAGCATACAGTATTTTTAGGATCACCAATTTAATTATTTTTGTTGGGAGCTGTCATTGACACGGTCCACACCTCACGCATGTCCAATTGTGTTGCACACGGCTCACTCTGCTCACTCCTGCAGTTTTTTGCTCTCTCACCCTGCAGAGTCACAGGCTCCTTTCTGGGCCAAAACCTTGTTTAGTTTCAGCAACTTTTTTCTGGCTCTACTGAATAATTCAGCAGCACAGCTCCTCATCACTTATTCAAAGAAGGCAGAGTGTATCTCTGTGTGTGGGTGTGTGTGTGTGTGTGTGTGTGTGTGTGTGTGTGTGTGTGTGTGTGTGTGTGTGTGTGTGTGTGTGTGTGTGTGTGTGTGGGTGGCCTACAGTGGGCGAGTGACACTGCGTCAGTCTGTAGGAACCTGAGATCTCAGCTGCATGGGTGTGTTCTCTTATTTGGTCCATGCTGCATCCTTGTGTTTCCTGCTGCTCACTGCTGCTTTCCTACCTACCATACACTCGCCAACACATTTACGCTGAGCTTTATGCTAATTAGATACTTTTGTTGTACACAAAATGATCACAGTTTATATTCCTGTTCTGGTCAGTAAGGTAAGATTCCAGAGCAACCTACACTGCTGCTTCAGCACATAGGCTCCTTTAGAGTGGGTGTCTTAAAGGTGCACTATGACTTCCTGCATGGTTTCAGCGCAATTTCATTTTTGTCTCAAATTGTGGGCATCTCTCCTTGATCCACTAGCTGCCTGCCCCTGACTACATTGTGAAAAAGCCCGGCCTTGGGAGACAACACAGGGGTCGTAAACGTCAAACAAACGCTAGGGGCACAGGCTGCGCTCCTCCTCTTTACCCATATTTGAATTACCCGGCGAGCGGGTGGCATCAGGCGCTGCCAAGCTGGCGACAGCTGGAGCCACGGGAACCGCCCACTTTGATCTTCATTGTTGCTCTTCAGAAACCTAGTTATAAACCTACCATATTTTATGCTGTCTATATGTCGGAACAACCTATGGTACTCAAGAAAATGCTGTTGTGTTTTATTGACTTAAAAATCTGATCAATCAGATCAGACAAATCTGTGTGATGGAAGTGTCATATTGGTTTCTCACCATCTTCAAGACAAAATCATTTGATTCACTGTGGAGAGACGAGTGGCAAAAATGAATCTATTCCAGTGATGATAAGCTGAACATATGTGCAAGAGGTGCTACAGGAAGTCATCAGCGTTAATGTTGGTTATTTATACCTTATTTTGTGGTACAGACTTTAAAGCTTGTTTTAAGGTACACTGGAGTTGCAAGTAGGGGGGGTGAAGAGACACTTAGCTCACGAGACATGAGATTGGGTTCATAAGGACGGGACGAGATCAGATTTTAACACTATTTTAAAGAAAACTTAAATGATGAAATATGAATATAAAAATGAAATAAATATGAATATAACAATTGTCACAAACGAAAGATGAGCACTGTGAAATGTTTTACCACAAACTCAAATGGCTTTCTTGTACAACTAACCTCGTCAGACCTAATAACTGTGGTGTCCCTCTCCTTCCAAACCCATCCCTAAAAACTTATTAAATCAAATAATTATTAATTTCTTACTCTGCACTATGACTTTATTCTCATATTTGTAGGCCCTTTATCTTCCTGACCGATTTCAATTGCACTTTAATGTTTTATGTAAAGCACTTTAAGTTGCTTCAGCGTGAAGTTTTGAAAAGTGCAACCACACTCGTGTCCGCTTTACTGGCATTGCCGTGTCTCACTGGGACTTGAACACCTTCAGAGGTGGCAGAACTTTCTCTCCCGTCTGCACGCACCTTTGCGTGAGTGTGTGTGTGTGTGTGTGGGTGTGTGTGTGTATTTCGGACCTGAGCCCCACTATATGGGCCTGAGTACTACCAACGTAATTCTGCACTTGTGTAGGCTACTGATATCGCGGGACAACTTTTAACCTCTATGATAAATATCGGAACGCTTTAATATTGAAAGATCTCGTCACGCCTGTAGCTACAATCGTTGTAATACACTCAATAGATTAAGCTGCTCTTTTAGAAATACTTCTCTTACTCTACAGAAAAACAGTACAAAGTGTTAAGCTCCGTTACTGTTAGAATAGACTCAAATTACAGCTGAGAAATTCAGTGCTATATATTAGCCCAATTTCCAAAGGTCTCTTCTTTAAGTACTGGTTATTATGTATTTTATACATTTTTTAAAGTGATTAATTTTATGTTTGTATTTGGTTCAGTTATTAGCCGAAGACACCAGCATTACACAGACAGAGAGACATGGTCTCTTAATTAACTTGGTAATTAGACCTATTTTAGACAACCGCAAGTTGTGTTTGAATTTCTGGCTATTCTAGTTGTGAACAATAAGGGTGTGAAAAATATTGAAAAACATATTTCTTGTTTCCTCTTAAATAATCTTAAAAGTCCCTTGTCAACTGTCTCTTCCTCTTTATCTACAGCACAACTCCATCTTCAGGACTAAAGTGTATTGAAGAGGTGAACTCCGTCAGAGATCGTATGTAGCTTTTTACCCGGATCACCTCCCGGTCTGTTTCAGGAAAAGAGCAGGTGTATGCCCAAAGGCTGCATTGCTAGACACAGTGTTTTTATATAATAGATGTAGCACATGCAAATCTCCCTCCGTCTAATGTCTTTTATATCTTGTTGTCTGACAGACAGTCCAAAATCCAAATAGATTGAATGTGCAGTGATAAAAACCAAAGTTGTTGATACATTTTCTGTCACTGGACTGGATCAATTAATGGCTTAATCGTTAAACTGATGTCTGTGAGACCAGCCGTTCAAATACATGAACATGGTGAAGTGTAATTACGTGATGATGAGACGGTGACTCCTCCTCTTTTCTTCCTGTCCCTCTACTTTTCTGTCCCTTTCATTCGCTCCTACATCAGACAAACTTCTCCTCCTCCCCCTCTCTCATTCATTCTCTCCCGCCCCACCCCCAACCAGCACACTTACACTCCCCCTCTCTCCTCCTCCTCTTCCGTCAATCAATTCATTTACAGTCTCAAAGGGGGCATCGGACGGGGACCCTCCATGACACCTGCAGTCATGGGACCTTTAGGTGTGCGTGCGTGTGTGTGTGTGTGCGTGCATGCGTTCGTGAAAGAGAGAGAGAGAGAGAGAGAGAGAGAGAAAGGGGGAGAGAGACTGTGTGTTCATGCATATATGTTTGTGCAATCTTGATGACTGTGAGTGTCCACACATTTATGTTTTTGCCTCTGCATGTATGTGACAGAATGTGTAAGGGTGTTTACTCATGCTAGCTGGCATGTCTTTCTTACCGAGTGCGATTGTGGTGTGTGATAGCCCCAGGAAGACGTGACAAACACAGGGGGTGTTAGACAAAAATCCAACCCTAGTTCTTTTAAGGGAAGACTACAACTACATCATTCAGGGTAAATCCCTGCTCTGTCCAATCCTCTTCTTCTTGTCTCTCTCTTTCCACTATCACCCTCCTCTATCTTTCTCTTTTCTTCTGTCCAGAGCTCTCTCCTCTCTCTCTTTGGCTCTTTCTCTCTCTCTTCCTCTCTTCTCTTTGCTCTACCACTGCAGCAGAGCCAGTCAAGCTTCTTGGGACTGCTGCAGAGAGGAAAAGAGGGATGGTGGAGGAGGGTGCTGTGTGTAGTGTGGGAGGGGAAGGGTAAAACAAAAGCAGCTGTAGATGAGTCGTGAGCTTGGCTGTTAGCGGAGATGACGTGTTTCAATCTTGTGTTGTCAGTATTTCTTTACCTTCCCACTCATCCGCCACCTAAAGCCCACCTCCCCCCTCCAACCTCCAGGTCAGCATCATTAGCCGTGACCAGTAAGCCTGGAGGCACAGCCTGCATCCCCTGCCCCCAAAACCCCAATCCCAGTCTTTTGCTCCTCCTCTATCTCCTCTCCTCTCCTCTCCTCCACCCCATCTCTCCACCAACCAGCCAGGCAGCCCGCTCACTCACTCGCCCACTCACTCGCCCACTCGCTGAAGGTGTGAGGCATGGGAGGGGCGCCCATACACTGACTGAGCTGCCTGCCATTTCATTGTTTTGGGGAGGATGATTTTTTCTTCTTCTTCTTCTTCTCCCGTTCCTCCTTGTTCTTGCCCTCTCACTCGTCACTGATCCGCCTTCGTCCCTCCTCTCTCTCCTGTGCACATAGCGAATCCTCAACAACATAGCAGAGAGAGAGAGAGAGAGAGAGAGAGAGAGAGAGAGAGAGAGAGAGCAGCCTTAGTTTGAAGTCTCCAGTCTGTCTCCTCAGCCTCCAGTCTTGTTGTTATTTAACCTCCTGCTTGGCGTTTCTTCTTGACACACCTTTTGTGTAGCTGTCTCGTGTTCAGCTCTCCAGAAGGTGCCTCTCTTTCTCTATAGCTCCCTCTTTTCTTCCTCTCCTCATTTTCTCTCTCCATCTGGCTCTGCGGTGGAGAGCATCTTTGCATGTGTGTGACGGCAGACCAGCGAGGATGCGGATACCAGCGGCTGTTTGCAGCTGCCACAATCCAATGGGCTGTTCCCGCTAAACGCTGCCGGTAAACAGGTTATTCGCTTTACAATTGAGTCAAGAGAGAGGGTCGGAGGTGCAGGTGGAAGTGTTGCATGCAGGTGTGAGGATGTTGATTACAGAAAGACGCTGGTGCTGATGCTGACCTAAATTTTGGTGATGCTGTCAGCGCAGGCGTGGAGTGTTCTCCCTGTGTGTTTGCCTCAGACAGACACATGTGCAGATTTAATTTAATTTTGATGGACAGTGGATGTGTGAATGTGGAGGAGGTTGTTTGCTGTGTGTGTGTGTGTGTGTGTGTGTGTTGATGCTGAATATGTGAATCCTCGCCACCATGCTTGTTGGTACACGTGTGTCTGCCTACATGTGCCAGCTGTGCGTCATTAAATATTTATCTCTGTGTGTTTGAACCTTGTATTTCCGACAATATGTGTTGTTGCTGGTGGTTAATCTACAGTGCTCTGTATCCTAATTCTATTTATGTTTTACATATAACAGAAGCTAATGAAAACGTGTAAATTATGATAAAGTTTGTGTGTTTGCCTCTTATGCAATCAAGCATATTGCGTGTCCCTTATGAACTGGACACTATTTCAGCATGTACCTATTAGTGGATGTGAGAGTGTTTGGTTTGTCCAGATCTTTTCGAATGAGGAATCAGTCATACACACCAACAGTTATTTACAGTATGTATGCTCATCCAGTATTGACACCTCTGTCCTCTCTCTCTCTCTCTCATTCTCTCCCTGCATCTCTCTCCCAGCTGGGGACTGGGTGTGTGAGAAGATGCTAATGGCGAGGGACAGCAGCCGAGATGAGACCCAGAAACTTCTAAGAAATGGCTGAAGCACCAGGCCTTCATGGCAGAGTTGGCCCAGAATAAGGAATGGTTGGACAAAATTGAAAAGGTAAGTGCTGCCATTCCCTAAACAATAGTGTTTTCCTGCCACGCAAATACAGTTTTGGTACTTTTTTTCTTCTTTTCTAAGTTTACTGGGTCATTCTGATGTTGAGTGAGTTGTATGCCTTGCCCTTTGGTTACATGGAGCATAATAAAAGGCCGCTCTGTAATGTGGAATAATGTTTTTGTGTATTTTATCATGTAGCATTTGGGTTTCTTTTGACAGTAATCAGCAGAGGATGTCAGGATTGAGAAAGAATGACATGATATAGTGGTTTAATAAAGGGATCTCTTATGTCTACTTCCCTACAGACAGGCATCACGGATGTAAACAAAGCTTGGAAATCAATCATCAAAGTTGCACAGCCTTTCAGTACCTAATGGAAAATTTACTTTTAACCATTTCATATGATGTTGCTGGTATTAAACACTAAAGTGCTAAACTCACATAATTAAAGCGTAACAAAGAAAGTGGCAAGGGCAGAAAGTGTCCATCCATCCATCTTCACCCGCTTATCTGGCATCAGATCGCGGGGGCAGCAGATCCAGCAGGTGTGTGCAGAAAGGGTTACAGAAGGATTTTAAATAGAGAGGGGAGCAATGTAAGCTTCACCAGTGCTCTGTTTCCTGATATGATCGGTTTCATATTAAGGAGATTTATACAGCACATCAGCCTCTTGTGTGAATATGCAGTCAACACATACGTAATTTGGTTAGCCTGTGTTTCCCTGACTTGTGCTGTTGTGTTCACACCTCTCACTGGCTGCAGTGACGTAAGACTGGATGTGTGAAATCAGTACTGGTCAGTAGAACTGTAGTTCAGAGCCACATTCCCCGGGAACTCATCAGTAGTATGGGATCCTATTTTAGGCAAAGTTGCACGTTGTGTGTGTGTGTGTGTGTGTGTGTGTGTGTTGGCCTGTGAGAGGCAGTGAAGGTGATAATTGACATTTGCTCATGTTATAATACTGCTGATGGCCTTAGATGTTGTTTTGCTGTCTCTGTTGTCAATACATTTCTGCATCTCTCCACTTTAATGCTTGGACTGACATTTTCAGAGGCATGTGCAGACTAATTAAATATTACAATCCTCAGAAAACATGAACATCTTTTCTGCTAAATTAATGATCAAGAATTGTGCCTGTCCATTAGAAATATAAAAGATTATATATTTCCCACATGTTCAGTTTGTCCTGGCAGCGTTTACTTGGCGGAGCTGGTATGAGGTTTGACGGTATGATAACTTCAGCAAAAATATCGCGGTATTACGGTATTGCAATTACAGCTATAAATGTAGTATTTTTTAAATGTCTGGCTAAAAAAAAAAAAAACTTTTACATTGAACACAATGTATTTTATTTTAAAACACAGTTGTGAGGGGGAAAACAGCACATTCCTTTTTTAACCTAGCTACAACCCACTTATTGCCAGAAATTCTGCAAAAGTGAAACCTTTCGAACTAAAGTAAAACATGCTAAAGCTAAATTTGTTTCAAATTCACTTCCATGGTCATCTTTCTGGGCTGCTGATTCTGTTTCAGGTCATCGGGTCATGTTGACAATAGTCTCACTCTGCCTATTATCAGCACGACATTAGAGATGGTGTGTAATAGTTTTGACAGGACACATGGATGATGATGGGCCCATATGGGCTGTTGTGGAAAATCAAACTTGTGTAGTTAGCAAGCTGCTTATCTGTGTAGTGTTTGGTATAAACACGTCTTGGCAGTGCACCATTCTGCACTGAGGAAACATCAAATTATCCAACAAATATTGCTATGCTGAGTGTATTTTAGTCATTAAAGCTCCTCATACTATGTGTGGTGGAATTTCCATCTTACGAACTCATGCTATTGAGACCCCGATCTCATTCAAGTAAGCTTCATCTTCACTAGTTTAATCACAATTTGATTATGATTATCCTGTCAATGATTCAAATCGATTCAATATCACGATGCATCACAATGCTTCCCCTCCTCAATATTATTATGTATTGCTACACATGGTTTTCATCAACAAGAAGGGTCAGCTAAACCTAAGACCTCCGGCATGAGTTTAAATACACCTACAGGAAGACAGGAACTTTAGATGTTGGAATGGCACTACACTGTACTGTGTAATCCTAAATTCTACTCAATTGAGATTCCATTAAATGCTTCTGTGCAAGTCATCAAAGTTACCCGAACCTTCTTCACATACACTACCGGTCAAAAGTTTGGGGTCACTTAGAAATTTCCATTGCACTCCATTATAGACAGAATACCAGCTGAGATCAGTTGCATGGTTTTTTTAACCAGGGGCAGCAGTTTCAGATTACATTATGTGCTGACATAATTGCAAATAGGTTACCAGTGTTTTTCTAGTTAGTTTTTTTAAAATGATATCAGATTGTAAACTAATGTGCCTTTGGATGATTGAATGAATGGTTGGTGATAATGGGTGATGTAGATACACTACCGGTCCAAAGTTTGGGGTCACTTAAAAATTTCCATACCACTCCATTATAGACAGAATACCATCTTATCTGAGTGGGGGGGCTGATCTTTAATGCAATATCTACATTACACATTATGTTTACTAATCTGATATCATTTAAAAAACTAACTAGAAAAACACTGGCAAACCTATTTGCAATTATGTCAGCACATAATGTAATCTGAAAACTGCTGCCCTGGTTAAAAAAACAATGCAACTGATCTCAGCTGGTATTCTGTCTATAATGGAGTGCTATGGAAATTTCTAAGTGACCCCAAACTTTTGACCGGTAGTGTATATGAAATATCAGTTGTGCTGCTCCTGAGTTTTTCCTTAATACTATGGTGGTGCATACAGTTGACTGTGGCATAATGGCTCCATCCTCTGCAGTCTCATCCAGGGCAGGGCTGAAACTGAACTCCCCTGGTGGGAGCAGAGTAATGGTGCTAAGGTGCAACACTCTACTATATCTGAGTTCTAAATCACATACGTAAAAAAAGCAGTATGCGTACAATTGGGACATACAAGTGCCGTAGAAAGGACTCTGGAACCTAGTTCTTACTTATGTACATTGAACTTTTACCCTCTTGCTCATGTATTCTGTGCAAAGGATTGTGGGTCGGAATAGCCAGTAAAGCAGGCTGTCTTGCATACTGCAAAATCTGATCGGATGTCTTGGTATTTTGGGCGTACTGCGTTTTACATACTTTGTATTGGGACATACTAACCAATTTTTCTGCCGTAGTAAAAGTTATGGTAGTATGTGTATTGGAACACAGGAGACATTACGTGTTATCTGTGCAAGCAGCCATCTGATGCAGCTTCTCAAATGTGAGAGTTTTTGTTTTTCTTGTCTTACATTATAGTAAACTGACTTTATTTGGGTTTTGGACCGTTCGGCTTGACAAAAAAAACACAACACTGTGAATATGTTATTCTGGGCTCCAGAAAATGGTGATTTTTCCCTGTTTCCAGATGTTTTCTTAGATAATAAAAAAAAATTGTTAGTTGCAGCTCTAGTTCAGACACCGGTAAATGTACCTGGTATGACATAATTACAAAACATGATTAAGTTATGGTCTCAACGTGCGTGGATGTTTGTGTGTTAGCATGGGGGTTTATATGTCTATAACGTGGGCATTTGATGTGAGAAAAAATTGACTTACTGATACTGACTGTGTAATGATATCCAGTGATGTAATTTTGAGAGAGAGAGCAGCACTGTGAGGCCTGAGAGCGTCGAGATGTTTCTATTATAGATTTATGGGTCATGTGCTTATCTGAAGGCAGAGTTGTGTTACTGGAAAATGCTTACAGGAGGAGAGAGATGGTGTGACAGAGACAAAGTAGAGGATGAGAATGAGGCCTTTATGTACCTGAACTGCAGAAAGTACCAGGCTTTTATTAGAGGCAGGCTTTTATTTCTAATTCCGTCTGTTTGATAAGTATAATTGGTTTAAATAAACTGATTTAAATCAAAAGCCATATGTTCCAGTGTACAGAGATACTTCATTTTTTAAGAAACGTCAGCCAAAATTATCCCCATATACAGAAGGGCTGGTCAAACACCGCCATTGTGTCAGTTTGAACCCTGTAAATGGGTATTACAATAAGATCTTACAATAGTTACACCAGTATCTGATAAACGTTACAGACGGTATCTCGCTAGCTTGTTGCTAGCTCCAGGCTGACTCTTTTCCTCCCACCTCCGGCTAGCTAGCCGTGCTCTGCTCCTGTCGGCTAATCTCGTCGGCTCATCCTTCTCTTTCTTCCAGTCTCCTGATGAGAACGGTCATGCAGCTTTTTCCACCGAGTTTTCCTCTGCATACTTTAAAACTGTTTTCGTTATGTTTTTGAAAAGTCCGGCAAAATGTTGGCACTGTACGTTAATACACTCGGCTGAGTAACACATACAGCTGCATTGACTAGAATACTGGTAGGAAAATAATATTTTACATTAGTACCATTATCCAGAAAAAACAAAGTGTGGAAAAAGCATGGATATACTGTTGAATCTGTTAAATTAAATTGGTAGAAATGTACATTACAATAAACTTGAATAAACATTATATGAAAAGGCAAGGGATAGTCCACACTCTTTTTACCCCGTGCCTTAATTGAGGCCGGCCTTTATTTGTCTATGTTGACCACGCCCCCGGCAACTATCAGAGGCTCTGCTTTTAATTGACTGCTGGTTTTTATTTGAGGAATTACCGTAAACACTGGTTTTTTGTATTTGCATACTTGTTTTTAAAGGTCCCATGGCATTAAAATTCACTTTATGAGTTTTTTTTAACATTAATATGAGTTCCCCCAGCCGGCCTATGGTCCCCCAGTGGCTAGAAATGGTGATTGGTGTAAACCGAGCTCTGGGAATCTTGCCCCTTATGACCTCATTACCTCCCCTTTCTCTGCTTTGCCCGCCTGGAGAATTAGGCCCACCCCTGAGAGAGAGACATCATGGCTTTCAAACGAGCAAAGTGGCAGTTGGTCAAGGCCACACCCCCAGCCTCCACCTTGCCCCCCCCCTCCTCAAAAGCTACTGACTCAGAAATGGCACAAACTAAGGAAAGCTCATTGTGGGACTGGCTCTAGTGGCTGGAATTCTGCACCAAGGCTGAATTTTGGGAAAGAGACTTCAGATACAGTATTAGGGGACCACTAAGGTCTATATAAAAGAGACTTCAGATACAGTATTAGGGGACCACTAAGGTCTATATAAAAGAGGCTTCAGATACAGTATTAGGGGACCACTAAGGTCTATATAAAAGAGACTACAGATACAGTATTAGGGGACCACTAAGGTCTATATAAAAGAGACTTCAGATACAGTATTAGGGGACCACTAAGGTCTATATAAAAGAGACTTCAGATACAGTATTAGGGGACCACTAAGATCTATATAAAAGAGACTTCAGATACAGTATTAGGGGACCACTAAGGTCTATATTAAAGAGACTTCAGATACAGTATTAGAGGACCACTAAGATCTATATAAAAGAGACTTCAGATACAGTATTAGGGGACCACTAAGGTCTATATAAAAGAGACTTCAGATACAGTAATAGAGGACCACTAAGATCTATGTAAAAGAGACTTCAGATATGGTATACCATCTAATACCATCCAGCACCATGTCATAGAGCATTTAATCCAAATGTCCGGTAAATGGACAAAAATGAGTTGTTCCTAGTTTGCAAATTATTATTTTACTTGTGATAGAAACTGATTGAAATGCATTATTTGCGTACATATTGTGGTTAGTGTCATGATTACTTTGGACTACAGCTTTGGTTGTCTGAAGTGTTGTTCTAGGGAAAGATCTGGGCACCTGGACCTCTAGAAATATCAACTCTGCTGCTGCTCTGATGTATAAAGGAGTCTATTGTGGTTTTTACGCCCACAAGCTTAAGTACCAGAATATTGCTTAGTGCATTTATTTGTTTTTTCTTCAGATGAAAATGTGTTAATTGGCAGTAAGTAATCAGTAAAAAAATAAATAAATAAATAACTACTCATATTTCACAATAGTCAAACAACACTGAAATCCTAAAGTACTTTCCTTTTGTTGAAGGATTTTTGCATTTATACTGCAAAGAGTCTAACTTGACTACACGCAACAAAATCAAGGGTGGAAGAGTGTAGAGACTTCTGTGAAACCTGTTCCCACTGCAGGATGAGTCTCCTTCGCACCCTAAACAATTCAACTCAACTTTATGTATATAGCACTTTACACACAACACAGTCGATCCAAAGTGCTTTACAGTACACACAGAGGAGAACAAAAAAAATCATGAAATCAAACACACTCAAAAACTTTTATTTTATTTTTAATTCAAGGAAGGATCATTATGGTGCAGAGACAAGAACTGCCATAAGTAAGAAAAAGTGCTTGTGCTTGTATACTGTGTATGTGTGTGTGTTCTCTAAATTCTGTCTTTGTGAGGACCATTTTAGCCGTTAACAAATTTTTGTATTGTATTGGTGTGTAACCAGTTCTAGTGGTCCCAGCTCATGCTCTTCACTAGCTAGCTGTTGGCATATAGACAGGGTTTAGCTTCTGAAGTTTTCGTGATCATCCATCTTCACCCCAAAGCCTGCTTCCATGCCGTTGCTTAGGAACGTAAGTTTTTTTGCAGGATAACAGTCATAGGATTTGGCATATTTCATGTCTTTGAATTGACCATGTTGCTGACTAGTGTTAGAAATGTTCTTCTGTCCCTTCCTTGCACGGTGCTGTGTCCTAATGTTAAAATGTGTATGTAATTTAACAAAGAAAAAGAAAAAAG
>NW_022605167.1:0-7375 GCF_008692095.1 Etheostoma spectabile | reverse complement strand
ACGGTTGACTATTGGTGCTTTAACAAAATGCTATTTACATAATGAGATTTTTGATAATATTCTCCAGAAAATGATTTAATAGACTTAGTGGGTAGAGGTAAATAATAGAACAGCTAGACCAGTCTGGTAAGTTAAGTTCACTTACTGTAATACAACCTGTAAAATCAGGACACTTACCATTTTACATATTACAACACATCCAAATCTAAGACAATATCTAGTCTCATATCGCGAATCGATACAACATCGATATATTGCCCAGCCCTAAATATTATAATAGTTATTTCAGCCTGGATCAAAGTGGTGGACTGACCAACTAACAATCAGAGCCGAGCCATGAGCATGGCTAAAATGTGCTGTGTTTACGTGAGCTAACTTAGTCTCAAAGCATGTACGATGTATACACGACATTCTCCCTTCACCTGGGGGAGAACACTAAACCGTTACCGTCGACTTCCCCACCAGCAGCATATTAAATCTACCACCACATGGTTCTCTGTAAATCTCTATAAAATGTGGCCTGATCCCAGGGAGGGATAGCTTGGCCCCACACCTGCCATGGATCAGCAGGCTTTCCTCTGTACTCCCAGTGGATCGGTTACAACTGGAAGGTTGGAGGACAGGTGCTTCACTTGACCTGCACTGTCAGGACAAATTCAGAAAAAAGGTCACACAGGATACCCATCTCACTGGAATGCAAAAATGCCAAGGTATTCTCAACGTTTCACCCTACATGATGAATTCCACTAACCCTGCCTGGCCCTGTGTCAGGTACAGTGCCATCAAAGGAAAATTATCGCATATGTGTGTGCGGCATGTGCTCTTTTATAGGCAGGTGACTCACTGCTCTCCATTGTAATGGATGCATGGCTGTGGCTACATGATGCACAACTAAAAGAGTGCTACTCCTTCCGTGCCCTGGTGGTTTCTCAGAGGGACAGACAATAAAACTGCTCGAAAAGAAGAGCGGACAAAGCCTGTCTCATTAACGTTTCATTTAAGTGAAACACACCCACACACAACACACACCAATTTATTCATGTCCACATGAAGAAAAATGGAACGGGACACAAATATTACAGGTGCAGTACAATACATACACAAACTCATGGACCAGTGGCATGCAGCAGGTCTTTTACAATATCACTTAATAAGCACAATACTCAGTTCTTAACCCTTCTTAACGTTTTTTGTGGGGGGGGTTTGTCAACACTTAGGTACTTTTTCAACATTTTTATGGCTTTTCCTGACGTTTTTCTGACTTTTTCAATGTTTTGGTCATTATTTTTTTACGTTTGTGGCGCTTTTTCTAAAGCCCAGGCAGTTTTTTTCTCTTGTTTTTCTTGCTTTTTCTAACGTTTGTTCCCTCAAATATTTTTGTTATAAAAAAACTTTGAAAACGGTCAAATTTGACCCCGAGGACAACATGAGGGTTAAGGGTAGAAGTAGCAACGTCTCCGCCATATGTGTAGACTGCGAATAATAGCGGGTATGGAACAGTACTTTGCAAGCTGTTTAGCCTCTTTTTGGCCATCCCAAGTTGTTGCAACCCTCTTACTACCAACTTGTGTGTGTCCTGGGCTACCAAATATGAAAATGAGTAGTCTGCACCTATAGCCTAGCTCTGAGATGGTGTTCAGGAGTGGTTGGTATTTAACTACCTTAGTGTAGAAAGCCTTTAGGTTACTTGCGTAACCCCGGTTCTCAGAGTAGCATGAGTGAGATGTCTCACTATGGGATACGCCTCCCTGCGTATTCCTCAGAAGCATTTATCTCATTACGCCAATCCTGATTGGCTGGTGATCGAGTGTCCGCGTCACGTGGGTCCATCCCCCTTAAATAGCTTACGCTACGACGCGGACACCATTCCAAATAAGCACCTCTTCTCGCTTCGCCCCAGCAAGAAGGGTTGTCTGGTGAGACATCTCACTCATGCTACTCTGAGAACGGGGTTACGCAAGTAACCTAAAGTTCTCATTCATAGCATTCGTTTCGATGTCTCACTATGGGATATGGAGACTCCCGTATTGCCAGACAAGCTTATCTCAGAAACCACCGGCACTCAGGTAGCAATGCTCCGCTCCAGCGATGGCTCAGTGCCCAGTACTGCACGTGCCACGCTCGGCGCAGAGACGTCCAGTCTATAAAACCGAACAAAAGTGAGAGGTGAAGACCAGCATGCTGCTGCACAAATGTCCTGGATTGAAACGCCTCTAAATAAGGCCAGGAGGCAGCAAGGCCGCGAGTTGAGTGAGCACGCAGGCCCTGTGGGGCCAGCACACCCTGACACGTGTAAGCCAGAGCAATGGATTCCACAACCCAATGAGACAGCCGTTGCTTTGTCACAGGCTTTCCCCTGTGGGGGCTAGCCAGGACACAAAGAGCTGGTCACTCCGTCGAAAACCTGCAGTCCTGTCCATGTAAAAGTGCAGAGCACGAACTGGACACAGCGCGTGCAACCGCCGTTCCTCTGAGGAAGAGAAAGGCGGGGAACAGAGCGCCAAAAGGTCAATGGGAGAGCATGAGCCAACCACCTGGGCACAAAGGCAGGATTAGGTTTCAATAACACCCTGACAGCCCGGGGCAAACTGAGTGCATGACGGATGCACAGAAAGCGCATGAATGTCGCCAACCCGTTTTGCAGACGCCAAGGCCAGCAGCAGCACTGTCTTCAAAGACAGATGCTTCAGGTCAACCTCCCCCAGTGGTTCAAAAGGGGGGCTAGCAAGCCATCAAACACCACCGCCAGGTCCCATGTGGGAGTCAACGGCTTGGAAACAGGGAGCAGCCGTCGTGCACCCTTCATAAAACGGCAAACCAAAGGATGTTGGCCAGCTGTTTTACCATCAAACCCCACATGACAAGCTGCAATGGCAGCCAGGTACACCTTTATGGTGGAGAAGGCTTTATGTTTGTCAATCAAGTCCTGCAAGAATGACAAAATTGCGCCAACAGGCACTGGAAAAGAGACATGTCCCTCCCTGAGACACCACTCCTCAAACACCCTCCACTTACAGTCATACAGTGATCTGGTGGAGGAAGCCCTGGCACTCTGAATAGTGTAATCACGCTCTGTGGGAGCCCGACTGTGTTTAAATTGCACCACTCACGGGCCAAGCCCATAGCGCCAGACGCTCTGGGTGCGGGTGAAAGATTGTCCCCCCCGCCTGGGACAGCATGTCCCTGCGTAGTGGGAGTTGCACGGCTGTCGCAAAGGAGCAGATAAATCTCCGCCAGCCAGTGCATCGCTGGCCAGTGTGGAGCTATAAGAATCATCCTGCACTGGTGCTCTCTCTCACCCTGGATAGAGTTGGGGTATCAGAGCCAGAGGAGGGAAAGCGTACAGGAGAGCTGACGGCCACGCGTGCGCGAGCGCGTCCACGCCGAGAGGCGCGTCTGGATCGCGTATTGAGAAAAACAGCGGACACTGCGCATTGTCTTTCGATGCAAACAGGTCCACTTCGGCCCGGGCATAGCGCGTCCACCACCTGCCCACAATGGCTGGGTGCAGAGTCCAGTTGCGTACAGCGGCGCGCCCTGGACAGCAAATCTGCACCGTGGTTCAGAGCCCCGGGGACATGTGTCGCTCTCAGAGACAGCAGGTGCCTGCTGCCCAGTATCAGTCTGCGTGCCAGCGTGTGTAACTGACGGGAACGCAAGCCCCCCTGACGGTTTATATAGGCTACCGTTGTCGTGTTGTCCGTTCTCACCAGAAACATGGTGTCCGTTGAGAAGCGGCAGGAAACGCCTCAGGGCGAGAAACACGCCAGGAGCTCGAGGTAATTTATGTGACAGCGCCGGAGACTCTCGCTCCAACGCCTCTCACAAAACGGCCCTCCTGTGTTCCCCCCCAGCCCGAAAGGCTCGCGTCCGTGGTGACCACCTTCCGAGCCAGGACGGTGCCCAAGGCTACCCTGCGCCAAGAAAGCCGGATGCCTCCAGCGGCGCAGCGCCATTCCGCACTCCACAGTAACCGTTACCCTCCGTGCGCCATGACGCACAGGATCCAGCTGAGGGAGGTAACCCAACGCTGGAAATCCCTCATAAACAGGCGGCCCAGTGGGATCACCAGAATAGCCGCCGCCACATAGCCCAGTAACCTCAGACATATCCTGAAAGCAACGGACCCGCGTAGTCGAAAATGCGCGAGACAAGCCCTGATAACCCTCACTCTCTCCGCCGACAGGCGGGCTGTGAAGGACACCGAGTCCAGAGATAGCCCCAGAATATTATATTTTGCACTGGGGAAAGCACACTCTTCTCTGTGTTTATTATAAAACCCAGATTGGTCAGATGGTGGATGAGGATGCGCGTTTGCGTCACAGACTCCTGCTCTGACTGTGCCAAAAGGAGCCAATCGTCCAGATATGTAGCCAGACGGAGACCCTGCCGCCTTAACGGGGCTACAGCTGCTTCGGTACACTCACGAACACCCTCGGGCTCAGAGACAGACCGAAGGGAAGCACTCTGTACTCGTAACAGACACCCCGAAAAGCGAACCTCAGATATTTCCTGTGCGGAGGATAGATCGCAATATGGAAATACGCGTCTTTCAGATCGACAGATGTGAACCAGTCGCCCTGGCGCACCAGACGAAGCAGAGACGCATGAGTGAGCATCCTGAATTTGTATTTCGGAGGTATTTGTTCAGAGCCCGCAGGTCCAGGATAGGGCGAATTCCGTTCCTCCCCGTTTCGGGACCAGAAAATACCTGGAGTAAAAGCCGCTCCGACTCAGCTCGGGGGGCACTACACATATCGCTCTCCTTTCTAACAGCGAGATAATTTCCTCCTGTAGAACGCGAGCTGACTCCCCCCCGGCCTGTGTACAGAGTGCGCCCGAGAAGCGAGGGGGGGTACAGCAAATTGAAGCCTGTAGCCCGAGATATTGTTCTCAGTACCCAGGCTGAATTTGTGATAGCTGTCCATCTCTCTCTCTGATAAGAGAGAGGAGTGGCAGCCCAACGTGTCCCTTACACTCTGTGCCCTCATTAACTGAGCTATGAGGCCATCTAGTGGCGGGACTCGGGAACGACCCGTGGTCGGCAATGCGCATGCGCGAAGTGTTAGTGCACTGACGGGGTCGTTGGCATCCCGCGTCTCGAGAGGAGCCGTGGCTCCTCTCTGGAGCGGTGAAGCCACTGAGCCGCTTATTGCTTTTTTGTTCATTTTTTTCGAACTGCGCCCTCGACATTATGTCTGGATGCGACAGTGAAACATGCTTTAATTCTGTTGAAACAGAGTGAGTGTGTGCTTAGGTGACTTGGGGGGGGGCAGGGCCTGCCATCGCCGCAACAAAGTCTCCGCTTCCCTTGGAGGGGACGCGCCCGTCTGGCAGGCGCGCCACAACGGGGAGGGAGTGGGGGCATCACACTTACGAACAGAAAACGTGGGCTGGTGAACGGGGAACTTCCAGCCCCGACGCAGGTGGAGAGAGCTCGGTTGTCAAACCGCCCTCTTCTTCTTTTTACCTGCTGAAAGCTGCCTGGGCTGGCTGTCCCGGGGGGGCAGTCGTCTGCGCAGGAGCTTTCTGGGCCAGCTCCCTCTCGCCTTCTGCTGGGGTGGGGCAGCTGGGGCGGGCTGGGGATCTGGCCGCTTGGGGACTTTGAACTGAGCAGACCGCGAGACAGCTTGAGAGAAAGACTGGCGCGTGGCTGGAGGCGGGGGGGGGCTCGGCTTCCGAGGGAGGCAAAGTTGAAGAGCTTCGTCCTCCTTCTTCTTCGCCTCACACCTCTGCTGCATTGAGGCCAGAGCGGTGCCGAAGACCCGTCAGGGACGAGGGCATGTCCAAAATGTCCTCTTTTTCCCTGTCAGACAGGTTCGTCAGGTTGAGCCATCTAGCCCTTTCCTGTAGAACCATTAGCCCCATAGATTTACCTGTGGCCTGGACTGCACAGCGCTGCACGCGGAGGCAGATGTCCGTGATCACAGTTATCTCTTCCCACACAGCAGGCTCTGGTTTGGTGACCATGCCTCACACAGCTCCGCTTGGTACGCTGTGAGCATGGAGGAGACATTCAGAGCTCTTACCGCTAAAGCTGCCGCTTTATACGCCCTCTCGTTCAAGGCAGACTGGAAACGGTCCGCCTTCGACGGCAGTGTGGGGTCCGTGAGGTTGCCGCAGTCACCCGCGGGTGGAGGTGGGCTGCAACCAACGGCTCCATCGGGGGCATGCGGGACATTCCAAGCTTCTCCATGCCCTCAAACTCCAGGGAGGAAGCTCCCTGAATCGGGGTCTTACCGCTGAAAGGGAGGTGTTCCACGAAGAGGATACCTCTTCCAGCAGTTCAGGAAAAATGGAAGTAGCTGTTTTGCCGACCTCTTGGTCAGGGGCAATTTCTTCCCCTCATAGCGTGATCTGGGGGCTCCACACCACGACGCGGGCCAAGGGATGTTCAGCCTGGACGCAGCGCTTTACACACGTCCTGCATGTCCATACTGGGAGCGGGGGAAGCTGGTACACTTCGTCCTCGTCTCCGAAGGCAGACACAGCATCAGGCTTGACAGCCTGGGCGGAGGGGATGAACATTTCAAACTCGTCCTCGTCATCCTCTGATATGAGGAGCTCCGAGGAGTCAGTCCTCGTAGTCCAGCTCGAGCGTCCTCCGCGAGCGGGGCCGCCGGGCCAGCTCCAGCTGTGAGCCCCAGCTGGGACCGGCGCACGGTACGGCATCCGCACCAGACACCTCATTGCCGGCCGGCAAATTGGTGTTGGGCAGGTATGGGTCCTTCCCGACAAGCTAGCTTGGCGCGCTAGCCGTCGGCGAAGGCTCTTCATGGTAAAGCAGGCACAATGCCTGCACGAACCAGGGGCTTCAACGGCCAGGGGGCGTGTTCAGCCCGAGGCAACAAGAGCAGACCTGGTGTGTGTCCCTGCTCGAAATTTTGTTACCACAATGGCAAAGTCGAGCCCCTGAGTCTTCGTGTCCTCTGGTGTGAGGGACGTCAGAAGACATTTCGTTAGCAGGAGTGCTAAACGCGAAGATACTGAGCAGTAGCTGGTGTGCTAACGCGCAGAAATAGCCTTACCGTGAAACGGCTAGGGGATAACGCTCCAGTCTGTGGTGAGACCGAAGAGTCGTGTCGAAGGCAGCTAGCGCCGGCGACGGAGAAGTTAGCTAGGATGGCTCCGGTCTGTGGACAGTTTAGCTAGCTAGCCTGCACGACTGAGATATGCTTCGAAGCGAGAAGAGGTTTTAGAATGGTGTCCGCGTCGTAGCGTAAGCTATTTAAGGGGGATGGACCCACGTGACGCGGGACACTCGATCACCACCAATCAGGATTGGCGTAATGAGATAAATGCTTTGAGGAATACGCAGGGAGGCGTAGCCACATAGTGAGACATCGAAACGATGCTATGAATGAGAACTCCTCCA